>NC_056746.1:513564535-513677035 GCF_019279795.1 Protopterus annectens | reverse complement strand
CTGGGGGTAATTATGTTAAGTCTGGGAGTATATGGGTGAACCTGCTGCATATGGTTTGTTGAGAGCTGCCCTGGAGAGAAAAGCAGGACACTTTGAAACAACTCTGGGGGTAATTATGTTAAGTCTGGGAGTATATGGGTGAACCTGCTGCAGATGGTTTGTTGAGAGCTGCCCTGGAGAGAAAAGCAGGACACTTTGAAACAACTCTGGGGGTAATTATGTTAAGTCTGGGAGTATATGGGTGAACCTGCTGCAGATGGTTTGTTGAGAGCTGCCCTGGAGAGAAAAGCAGGACACTTTGAAACAACTCTGGGGTAATTATGTTAAGTCTGGGAGTATATGGGTGAACCTGCTGCAGATGGTTTGTTGAGAGATGCCCTGGAGAGAAAAGCAGGACACTTTGAAACAACTCTGGGGGTAATTATGTTAAGTCTGGGAGTATATGGGTGAACCTGCTGCAGATGGTTTGTTGAGAGATGCCCTGGAGAGAAAAGCAGGACACTTTGAAACAACTCTGGGGGTAATTATGTTAAGTCTGGGAGTATATGGGTGAACCAGCTGCAGATGGTTTGTTGAGAGCTGCCCTGGAGAGAAAAGCAGGACACTTTGAAACAACTCTGGGGGTAATTATGTTAAGTCTGGGAGTATATGGGTGAACCTGCTGCAGATGGTTTGTTGAGAGCTGCCCTGGAGAGAAAAGCAGGACACTTTGAAACAACTCTGGGGGTAATTATGTTAAGTCTGGGAGTATATGGGTGAACCAGCTGCAGATGGTTTGTTGAGAGCTGCCCTGGAGAGAAAAGCAGGACACTTTGAAACAACTCTGGGGGTAATTATGTTAAGTCTGGGAGTATATGGGTGAACCTGCTGCAGATGGTTTGTTGAGAGCTGCCCTGGAGAGAAAAGCAGGACACTTTGAAACAACTCTGGCGGTAATTATGTTAAGTCTGGGAGTATATGGGTGAACCTGCTGCAGATGGTTTGTTGAGAGCTGCCCTGGAGAGAAAAGCAGGACACTTTGAAACAACTCTGGGGGTAATTATGTTAAGTCTGGGAGTATATGGGTGAACCTGCTGCAGATGGTTTGTTGAGAGATGCCCTGGAGAGAAAAGCAGGACACTTTGAAACAACTCTGGGGGTAATTATGTTAAGTCTGGGAGTATATGGGTGAACCTGCTGCAGATGGTTTGTTGAGAGATGCCCTGGAGAGAAAAGCAGGACACTTTGAAAAGTGAGTTGGTCAGTTTGTTTTTATTTGAATCACTTTTTACTAAATGAGGCTTCAGTGAACTGACATGGATCCAATTAACAACGTAAGTCATAACTAAAAGATTCATTGGACTATAGATTTGGAAGATGCACTCCTTGTGATGTCATTGATATAGGTGTACCATAACATATTCAGAAGACTTATAAAGATGATTTTTTTTTGAGATAAGGATGTTTGATAAGAATAGATAATCCTTGTGATCTATGATTTGTACTAAAACTTTGAAGACCATTACCTAAATGCAGATAAGAGGGGAACAATGATTTTGAGAGATGGTCATAAATGACTGAAACAATTTACTATATCAGATTTTGCTCAAAACTATCATTAAAAAAGTAAAATAATCCTGGATGTTCTTTATGGCCATGAGGAAATACTTGTAAGTTTAGTGTTGTGGCATTTATTTTCTTTTATTGCACAAAAGTCTGCATAGTACACTTCCTCATGGTCCTAATCAACAAGTCGTCGCTAATTTGGTCCCATACATCGAATATCTTAATTGTTGAAAAGTATTGCTGATGACCCCGTCCCATTTATTTGTTTTTTTTTTCCCTTGCAGATTTGGATATCATTCAAATATAGCATCATAGGTTTATAGGTTATTAGTCTTTAGTGTGGGTGCATTGGTGTTGCATATTTTGTAAACATGTAGAAAGCTACACAGGACTGGATCTTTTTAGGCCTTGTAAACTTATCAGAAGCTCTCCTGCAAGAGTATGTATGAGACTGAGAATAAGAAAAGGGTACTGAGGTGTTCTACATGCTGAAGGGACATTGTATTCAACTGTGGGCCTAATAAGGAATATGTGTATATACACACACACACACACATATATATATATATATATATATATATATATATATGTATATATATATATATATATATATATATATATATATATATGCATATATATATATATTTGTGTGTGTATATATATATATATATATATATATATATATATATATAAATTATATATATATATATATATATATATATATATATATATATATATATATATATATATATACACACACATATAAAGATATGTATGTATATGTATATACACATACACATACACACACAGAAAGAGATGATAACATCACTTGATCAGAAGAAGTCAGCTGGGCTAGATAGAAGTATTTACTAACTATCGTAGAGACATAGTTGTTGAAGGATAGCTCATTGTCAATGTTCCCTGGTTTCTAATGACTGTACTGATTTTGAGGCAGGTGCTTTCTAAGCAATAGGTACAAGACTACTGGTGTTTTCCACACATTGCAGTCATTCAGTATTTTTGTATTTAGTTTTAGATTACAGTCCTGACACCATGTATGTGCATGTTATAGACCCTCTTGTAGGATCTGGGGGTTAGCAGGACAGTTGATGATAACTGCAAGTTTGCAGTCATAACAAATGCAGTCAGCCAGAGGCCTTTTGTTCCAGCTTAAATATTAGAGAAATAAATAAAAACAGGAGCAGACCGAATGTGGTGCCCTGAGGGACTCACTGGTAATGTGCTTTTTGGTGGACAGAGAGCCTCCACTCTTGGCTGCATTGCCTCCATCAGTGAGATAATATCAGATCTAGTAGACTGCATACATATTTACATTTAATTTGATTATTTTGTCCATGGAGTGTGAGATGGTGTTAAAGGCCTAACTAGATCAAGGCATGCTGTGTTTACTGTCTTTCCCTCATCCAAGACCTTGGTGGCTTCCTCAAAGAAGTTCACAAGCTGAGTAGGTAGGCTTTTCCCTTGACAGACCCAAACTGGAATGGGTCAAGGGATTTTAGGTTAGCACTACCTTTGTTTATGGTATATAAAATGATACATCCAACTATTCTGTAGACAAGCCTGGTATGGCTTATTGATCTGTAGTTTCTTGGTCAGTGGTTGGGCCACACTTGTGGACAGAGGGTGAGAGAGAGAGAGAGAGACACAGCTATCCTCTAAGCATCAGGCATGAAGCCATTTGAGAGGCTGAGGTTGAACAGATTTTGGTGAAGATCAGTGAGACAGTATTTCACACTGACAAGGAAACACACCAGTGTGTTGTCAGGCCTCATGGAGTTAGCATTTTATACCTCTGATATAACATTCAAGACTTGCTTGGAGGTTATTTCTTGTGGGGGCATAGATAATGTTAGATTATGTGTTATGTGAGGAATAGGTATGAGGAAAGTGGGGGAGAACTTTGAACTAAATTTGTCAGCTAATATGTTGGCTATATTTTCAGAGTTTGAATAGTTAGTATTGTTATGTATCAACTCAGTAAATTAACTTATTTCTCAGAAGGAAATGTTATGGCTGTCCTTGCTAGAGGTGGAGATTTTCAATTTTAGTACATACTGAGTCTTGGTAGATTTTATTTTTTATTTTTAGGTTCTTTGTTTAATTTGTTTAGTGTTCCTTTACAACAAGGGATGTCAAATTTGTTGCTAAACATGATATGTTTTTTTTTCCTTTTATTTGTAAAATCTGTTTATACCAGGATTCCACCAAAGGGGTTCATTCATAAGTTTGGAATTATTCTTGTGTCAGAGAGGATCAATGTCTTGATGCAGGCATTTAGGTGGCATCGCAGCTCTATAAATGTAGCAAAGTTTGCCACAAGATCCTCAAGAGGAGATGATGGTTTTGAAAAATGACAGGTCATATGCTAGCTGCAGGAAGTTAGCCTTAGAGAAATCTCTACAGATAGTATGGTTTGTGGGCTTGTTGGGTTGGGTTCTGATGGTGAAGACCATTGAGAAGTGAGCAGACATGATCAGTAAAGGGATAACTATAAGAGTGGATCATAGTGGCAAACTGTTTTGTGAATAGTAGGTCAAATATATTGTCCTAGAAAGACTGAGTTTTAACTGGTCAACTGAGTTAGCAATGATGCAATCTAGGAAGTGCTGTACATATTTATTTGTTGTAGATTAGGTATTCCAAGTTATAGATGAGTAGTTGAAAGCACATCGCTAAGGATAATGGTACTTGGTTCTGTAGTGAAGAACTCAAGGTATTTTATATAAGATTCATGGGAGGTAGCAGTCATGGAATGGAGTTCTGCAGCTTGCCAGAGAATGTCAGAGTCTTATTTTACTTGTTTGGATGTGGGGCAGTTCCAGTTTATTATCTTGTGTAATAAGTCTAGACGTGAAGGAGCTGTGAAGATTAAAGACATACTGCTACCTATTGTGGAGATGGAGGTGATGGGTCTGAAAGAGTAGTAGGTATTAAATTGGAACCATGTTTCACTGATGATGCAGTTGTCAACATTTTCTAGGTACAGGAAGTCTTCAGGGGAAAGCATTTTATGTGGTACCGTCTAGCACTGAGCAGTCCTAGAGTATTGTTTCTCAGGTTAAATTTTTTATGTTGATAGATGTAGCAGACTGACATTGCTTAAAAAAGTACAATGGGGGTTGATAAAGTTTTAGCCAATATGTGAAAGCTGTGAGAGAAGAGGGGTAGGCCATCCCCTACAAAGCAGGTGGAAGTGTCAGCCATCTCCCTCCAGGTGGATACATATTGGACCCACTTGGAATGACACCAGAAGCTCAGTCACTTATTTTTTGTCCATATCATGCCATCATTCTCAGCAAGAGTGGAATTCTGCTCAAGACTAGCTACATACCAGCTTCGGATGTGTGCACAGACAGCTTAACTATGTTGCTCTTCATATAATCCAAGGACATGTCTCAAGTCATTCACCTTCATATGCACAACCATGAAGTATATGTTCTTAGGGTGAATGTATTTTGGGTGCCTTTGTAACCCAACAAATCCTGGCAGCTGGGAGGCAGCTCACAATCACCTGTTCCTTATCTACCTGATGAGAGGTGCATCTGTGTGTCCCACTATAAAATCCCCTATGATTGGGACATTACCATGTGGATTTACTGGATGAATACACCTTCTAGGCTTTTGTGCTTCAATTGGGTGGCTCCTAATGGCATTGTTTATGGTGGCAGGTATAGAATGCACATGTCATTTAGTGTTCTTATGCAGCTGTAGAAACAGTGAGTCTGGTTTGTACCTTAGAGATCTTTAAGACCTGGGGGGGGATGAGATTTCTTATGTACCTCAACTTGAAGGCTTAATATATGCTAAGTGATATGGAGCTGTGAGGTAAGTGTGGATCCTGACAACCTTTTAGGTACTGACATTTAGATGAAAGACTGTCTACTCCTCTGACATGTACAATCAGAATGGAATAGAAGTAACTGGTTGTCAGTAAGCATGAGGCAGTCTGCACCGAGTCTCGTGGTACCTTGTGCTATAAGGCTGATAATGGAAGGTATGAGGAAAGACTCCCGTCCTGTAGTTCCTAGGCATAGAGCAAGGAGGGTAGTGAAATAGCTAGCCATAGTTACCTGTTAAAGGAGCCAGAATAAGTTACAGTTTTGTAACAGAGGAATTTATAATTTATTTGCAGTGTCCAGCAAGTAGTATACAGTTTTATGGGTACCCAGCAAATTAATATCTACTTTCACTCCCCTACTCAATAATGAGCTGGAGGGGTGGGTGGTGGAAGTTAGTTTTGGCAACACCCTTGGCACAGAAACATTGCTCTAGAAGCTGCAAGTATTAACTAGACAGCTACAGATGACAAAGGGTATGGGAATGATCATTCCTTGTTGTTTAAGGAATGAGTTTGCAGTCAAATCCAGTAGAATGAGAATAAAAGGGACAGTAAGGCTTGCCTCAAAGACTTGCACCTGTACAGTACACGTCTCTTCTTCTCTGCTGCTGCACTATGCACAGCTCTGAGAGGACCAGCCACATACAGCACTGATGCTAGCAGCTCTCAGGAATCTAGAACACCAATGAAATCCTAATGATCCAGCCAAATGACTTTTCCTAAGAATCTAGATTTCACCTAGGACACAGAAAGCTCTTTTCTCTCACAAAGTAACTCGCTGGCAGCACAAATAATCAGATGTAGTATTTTAGTGAACAAGTAAGGAAAAGAAAACTAGAAAAATGTAAAGGCATTGAAGTAGGTATAAGGAGATCAGCCACTTAGATGCATCCAAGTGTCCTTTTCTCAGAAGCAACTCAGAATGCAGCAGTAGGCAGTAAATTAATGGGTCCCTATTATATTAGCAAATGCACTGAATTGCAAATGCTGTTTAGTCGAATGTAATTACGCGAAATGGCAAAATACCGAAAGCACGGAACAGCGATTTTTTTTTAGGGAAAAAAAATCACTGGGCCATTTTCGGGACTTGTCATTTCCTCCACTGTGGTGCGATCTCAGAGTTGATATATTTAGGTAGGGAGGGTGTGGGGATCACAACACATTGGGGGTATGGGGGGCAAAGCCCCCAGTTTTTGTGTTTGGATTTTTTATTTTTTTGACAGATCAGCAATTTTTTCCCTGGGAAAAAATTGCTAATCCATGTGTTCGACATTTTGGGTTTTCGGGGAATGTGGGTCGATTATATAGTGTTCGCAATTTAGTCCGTTCGCTTATATAATCTTCTTCTTCTTCTTTTTCTTCTTCTTTGGGCTGCTCTCGTTAGGGGTCAGCACAGCAGATCAACTGTTTCCATTTCTTCCTGTCCTCTGCATCTTGCTCTGTCACACCAACCACCTGCATGTCCTCTCTCACCACATCCACAAACCTTATCTTGGTCCTCCCTCTTTTCCTGTTACCTGGCAGCTTCATCCTTAGCATCTTTTTCCCAATATACTCTGCATCCCTCCACAGCACATGTCCAAACCAACGTAATCTTGCCACTCTGGCTTTGTCTCCAAACCTTCCAACCTGGGCTGACCCTCTAATATACTTATTCCTAATCCTGTCCATCCTCGTCACACCCAGCGCAAATCTTAACATCTTTAACTCTGCCATGTCAAGCTCTGACTCCTGCCTTTTTGTCAGTGCCACTGTCCCCAACCCATATAACACAGCTGGTCTCATTACCCTCTTGTAGACCTTCCCTTTCACTCTTACTGGTACTTGTTTGTCACAAATCACTCCTGACACTCTTCTCCACCCACTCCATCCTGCCTGTACTCTATTCTTCACCTCTCTTCCACACTCACCATTACTCTGAACTGTTGATCCTAAGTATTTAAACTCATTCACCTTCGCCACCTCTACTCCCTGCATCCTCACCATTCCTCTATCCTCCCTCTCATTCACACACATATATTCTGTCTTAGTCCTGCTGACCTTCATTCCTCTTCTCTCTAGAGCATATCTCCACCTCTCCAGGGTCTCCACCACCTGTTCCCTACTCTCCATACAGATCACAATGTCATCTGCAAACATCATAGTCCACGGGGACTCCTGTCTGATCTCGTCTGTCAACCTGTCCATAACCATTGCAAATAAGAAAGGGCTCAGTCCCTAAATTAACACCTTTTAATATAAAAATCCATTCCTTAAGTTAAAGTTGAATTAAAACAGAAACAATAAATCTTCATGATTGCTTGATAAGTGAAGGTTTTTCTGTATTACGTTATTTTTTGTGATCACCAGGAACTTCAGTGTGTGTAGTCAAGCAATAGTTGGAAAGGAATGTTTTTAGACACAGTTAGTTGGTTGCAGTTTGGTGTCCTGCAATCCAAAAATAAATTACTCTCTTCTAGTTCATATGCATATATTACTTAAGTACAATATATCACATATTGATCCCAGTACGGTGGCCAGACTGGATTCAGATGGAGAAATCCACTTTTGTGGTATTTCTTTATAAACTTCATTTTACACTGTGACTTTCCTTCTTGTGTGATTCAGTATTTACAACATGAATACTATATTTTACTTTCCTTCCTGTGTGAGTCAGTATTTAAAACATGAATACTATATTTTACTTTCCTACCTGTGTGATTCAGTACTTAAAATATGAATACTATATTTTATCACACTTTGTACCTGTTATTGACTTTTTTCCTTTGGGATAGACTCGCTGAGTCTGTGTCACATGGCTACAAGAATCTCTGTTTCTCTAATATCTCCTAGTATAGCCTGTCTATTCCAAGCATGAAGTAGATATCAAGTGATGGATTTACAATGGTGTGAGGGAGAGTGGAAATGGCTACTGATAGCCTCTGAACTTTTCGCTTTACATATCTTTCTAGGGTTAAGCATATAAAACAAGAATACAAGGTCACTTTGATTCATATAGAATATAGTGCAAAGTCATAATACTCCTTACTTATCTACTGCAAGTAATCTTAAGTATGATCTCATTTCCAGTTTTTATTTTAGACTTTCATCTTGCACTGTTTCTTCCATTAAGACAGTCAGTTGCTGACATTCCAGCAGTCTGGATTATGTGTAGCATCTTATGGAGTATGGTACCTAATGCTTAATTACCAGAAACTGTTCTCAGACAGGTAATAAAATCATCCACAACCTCTTCGCTGGGTTATCTAATTGTGATATCACTCCTCCATATTAATGAGGGCACTGACCTCAAATATTCTATCAAGTAAGAATCTTAGAATTTCATGTAATATTTATATAATATTTATATAAAGAAATTCAGGTAGGATTAGAATTGGATGTTAATGGTAGCATCTTAGCACGGATTCAGAAGGACAGTATACAGAGTATGAAGATGGGGCACAGAAAATTGCACAGAAAACAATACTTCCTGATTAGAAGATGGCTGCACACAACTTCATGGCAGGCAGCTGGTGTGCAGGAATCATGTAAACGAGTTGCACATCATGAGTAGGGAACTGTTTCATTTTATTGACATCCTACCTGGATACCATGGATTCCTACTACAATGAATTGTAACTCAGTTACAGTCATCTATCAAGAAGAGGTCCACAGTGCTGTTACTGAAGGACAGTAGGCTGGAATGACAGCACTACAGGCCACTCTGTGCTTATAATGTGATAGAAATCCATACTCATATGATGCCAGTCACAAACTATAAAGCTCAGATTGGAAGTAAATGTGCCCAACTCCATAAAGCGTCGCTCTCTCTCTGAAGTACATTGGTCATGCCTGCGTACTTGTGCTATCAGCAGTTTTTCACACTGTGGACAGCCATCTCCTGCATGGCACACTGTGCTGATTCCCTCCTATGGCCTCGTGTGCATGCAGGCACTACATTAGTATAGGCTGCATACTACACTTCTGTTCACCTTACGTACGCCCCAGAGAAGCAGTGCAATATTCATCTGAGTGTATCACAGTGCTGCCCTGCTCAGCAGGCTCAGAATCCTCACAACAAAATATGCAATATTTATATGTTTATATTTGTTAGACAAGTAGGAGAGCTGATCCTAATGTCCCTTTCAGCCATGACTGAAACAGAATGACTATAACATAGATGCTGAAAATTACAGAAGTTTACATACAGCATTTTATGAATATTGTAAATGTCTAATAATCGAACATCAAAAATACAAGTTAATGAAGAGATATTAGACTAACACTATTCCTTATCTAATTAAAGAGACGAATAGTAAACAGCTATAATTTACACATGTACAGATTACTAGTTTATTTATCACTAAGTGATACAAATTATTCATCTTTATGACAAATAAAAGTTTAGCAGGAATACAACACAGGGATAAAACACAGGGAAGAAGCACATACAGCAGTAAGCCTTTTTCGGGTCTTTCAGGACAGTTCCGGTAAGTTCCTTTACTCTTTTACTTTTCTATGTTGTTGGAGAGATAGTTGTAAACTTGTAATTAGCAGGATCAACCTTGGTAAAACTCCCCTCCAGTAGGAAGAAGTGGGAGGGGGGTCCCAGGAAATTCAGTGTGTTATCTTCCTAATTTGGAAGTGACATGGGGAGGTTTTAACTTTGGTGTATTTTTCTAGGACAGTATTTTTCTTAGAGATGGAAAGCAGAAAGGTTGACTGAGCTGTGACTGGTAACCATGTTGCCTTACTAATGGTAGAGCAATAATATTCATGTTTAGGAGCCTGAAGGATGAATATATGAATGGTATTTGCTACAGTCTGACTTTTTCTTATGTTTTGAAATTTATTTAGTGTGATAGTGAAGAGGATATGTTCCAAATGAGGATTGCTGTATGTGATGGAAATTTAAAAGAAATGGTGGGGATTAGCATAACTCCAAAGTATTTATACTGTGACACTTGTACTATTTCACAAATGTTCATATTTGGTCAATTTCTTGTTAGTACCATAAAGCAGTACTGCAGATTTATTGGTGTTAGGACCAAGGTGATTAGTTGAAAGCCATTAATAAAAAAGGATCACAGTGCTGTCCTGCTGTGTATCCTAAGTATACCCTACAGCACATAGTGCAATATTTATATGGGACCATCTCAGAGCTGTCTTGCTGTGATCTTGCATTATACCCCAGGAAGACACTGTGCAGTATTCATTTAGGTTCATAGGTTCATAAGTGTATACTAGGGTAACAGCCATTAGGGTCTTGCAACTGAAATGTGACTCACAAATTTGCTTTATAGGGGGTGATTTACTGACTGCCTATATCCATCAGAAACATAGCAGCCAGAGCAGGGGTGAATTTCTGATTACCCATCCACTGGTTCAGGTTGCACTTAAGTAGAGATATGGAGAAACTCTACTTCACATGGATGGGGACCCTGTTCCAGAGAATGAGAATTCTCTGAGAAACATTTCTGTCTGTCCAACATGTCCTATTTATGTGGCCAGCAAAATTTAGGCTTTTATCCAGTAGTTCTGATGCTGTTTGTTTTTTGGATGTGCAAACAATTCATCAAAACAGGGTCCAGGGATGCCTTGTATGCCAGGCAAAGATCACCTATCAGGCATTTGTATGATACTGAGTAAAGAGACAGGACTCTGAGTTGATCAGCATAGGACATTGTGTATACTCCCTGTATTCTTTTTGTAAGGAGCCTTTGTTGATGTTCCAGTTGCTGCATGTATCTGGTCAAGTACATTCCACATTTTTATGTGGGTAAAACAGAGTGCTCACTAAAGTGTAGAATATATGAACACGAATGATATAAAAAATAAAACAAAGTAATGCTCTGTATAAACATTCTATTATTTGCACTACTTCCACTAAATTCATGTTTGGTATACTAGATATTATTAAAATAGATCAAAGGGGAGGTGATTGGAAAAATAATCTGAGAAAGAAGGAAACTGAATGGCAGCTATGATTGGTTCCAATGTTCCCTCCTCGATTAAATGATGCTATATCTATTTCCCCGATTTTAAATGAAAGAGTGAATACTTTATGATTAATATCCAAATGTCTTCATGAATAAAATAGGTTTTAGAAGGAGTTTTTAATTTTATATTTTTTTTAACATTCAAAGATGGTGGTATTTATATATTTTTATAACTTCCTGTGTGCTCTTTGTAATACAATTTTGGTTGCTTTAAGAGTTTATGATGTCAGTTAAGTGGGCTATTTAAATTGGCTAGGTAATGTACTTTTTTGTGTACACAAGTTGAGTTGCTTGCTGTGTAAATGGAGCTTGAAGCCAACACCACAAAATGAACAATCCACTTAGAATGGCCAAGGCTCCAACCATAGGCAGAGAATAGTAACTAAGTCCAAGATTAGTTACAAAAAAACAGCTTTATTTTCTTCCAAACAGCAAAATTCTAGAGGTTAGCGCTTTCGTGGTTGTATCACACCACTTCATCAGACCATAAAGAGCTGTTAAAACCATGAATTAATATAGGAATTCAAAAAAAATCAATCATCCTATCACTGTCTTGCACCAATTAATAGCTTAAAAATATATACTCATACTTATATATGCCTCTATATTCTTGCCTGCAAACAAATAAAAGTTGCTGTGCTTATATTAGTAACAGACATACAAATATATACTCTAAAACATCATATAAAATATAAAATATATATATATATAAATGCAAATGCAAATAATTGCTGTTGAAATGCTGTCCCTTAAATTAATAGCCATATAAATATAAATATGCACTACAACATCATATCTATGCTGAAATACAAGGTATGTAGAGTGAATGAAAAATATATTTCCATATATATAAACACAGATAATTACAGTCAAAAGCAGTCCCTTAGAAATGCACATGTACTGTGTAAATAAATAAATTGTATTACTTATCAAACTATATGTGCACCTTCAATGTACTGTTTTGTATTCTGATGAAGTCTCTTAAGATGAGATGAAAGCGCTTAATACTGTTTTTAAATATTTTCTGTTTTACTAATTAAAGTTTTTCATGTGTTGTATCTGGACCATCATTTTTTGTAATTGTTGGTCGTTTTGGTGCTTTTGGCTTAATTGTGTTTGCATGTTCGAAGTTCCATGATTATGTTTATGGTAGACCTATCCAGATTGAAACAGATCACCAAACACTAGTCACAATCCTGAGTAAGCCAATGCATTCAGCTCCAGCCAGACTGCAATGTATGATGCTGAGATTGCAAAAGTACAATTTCAATCGTGTCTACAGGAAAGGCGAACTTCTTTATCTTGCTGATACATTATCCAAATCACCCAGAAATACCACTGAACAGAATGACAATCAAGGTTCTCAATCATTTGATGATTTTGAAGTCATGGAAGTGAGAAATTTTTCTTCCACACATCTTGATGAGATGAGAGATCACACAGTCACAGATCCAGTTTTACAAAGGCTCAACCACTTTATCAGTCATGGATGGCCGTCAAAGCAGTCTAGTTTACCTCAAGTACTGCAACCTTCTTTCCCATACAGAGATGAGATTTTGACTGACAAAGGTATCGTTATGAAAGATCAAAAAGTAATTGTTCCAAAATCCTTGTGGCCTGACTACATTACTATCTTATATCATGGTCACCCAGGAACAGAATCTATCAAAAGAAGGGTGAGAGAGATAGTATTTTGGCCTTCTATGTCACAAGACATTGAGAGAGCACTTTCTTCTTGTTCAGTATGTAATAGTACAAAGCCTCATCAACAGAAAGAACCACTTCAGCTTAACCAGATTCGTAGGCTACCATGTACGAACCCACACAAAGTTATTTCTTACAATGGCATGCAGTTTACAAACCAACAGTTCAAAAGATTTGTAGAAGAATGGGACTTTACTCGTGTCACAAGTAGTCCAGGGTACCCCCAGTCAAATGGTTTGACAGAATGCACAGTTCAAAGTGCAAAGCAGTTACTAGAGAAGTCAAAATGAGATAATAGTGATGTTTTCCTGAATCTCTTGAATCTCAGAAATGTTCCTTGAGATAAACATCTTGGTTTACCTGCTCAGAGACTTCTGTCGAGACAAACCAGAACCACATTACCACTCTGTAGTCAATTGTTGGTTCCATTTGTCAAGAACTGCAGATCAGTGAAAGCCAATCTGTTGAAGAAGCTCCTATGCCAGAAGTCCTACTATGATAAGACCAGTAGACCACTCAATCCATTATGAGAGGGAAAAGTGGAAAGGATACAAATGTCCAAAGGTTATGATAGGATTGGTGTCGTGAAAAATATTGGTCCAGAGCTGAGATCGTACCTGATAGAATCAGAAGGAGCAACTTTTAGGTGAGGCCAGTGTCTGAGCCTATACCATAGCAAATAGCCTGTGAGAAAGACTCTTCATCTCAGAGTGAGTTGTCCGGTGTTCTAAGTCCAGAGGAAATTCCTGTTCCTATGATGAATCCAGAAGTTCCTGATATGAGTTGTGCACCACAGACTGTCCCTATTATTAAATCTAGTCCCAATTGTTATGTTATAAGATATGGTCGAATCTCTATACCCTGTAGTAGATATGAAGCAACTTGGACATGAACATTGCATTTTGTTTCTGATATACATAGCAATGCATGCTTGTCTCTGATATTCTCTTGCATGAAGGGCAATCTTTTTAAGAGGGAGGATGTAGATCAATATGTGTGTATAGGGTATAATACTGAGCACGTGTGAGCCTGACTGCCATTTTGTAGTTAGCTGTTGAGATTTGAACATGTATGTATGTAAGCTCTGTTTGTTAGTTCATTCTATTTAAAGATGCTGCTATCCATCTTGATGTGTTTGTATATATTAAAGCATCTGAACGAAATGTCAAGCCTTCTTATTATTAGTAATAGAGATGAACGAATGACAGTTACTATCTACATGAGTTCCCAGATCTCTGATTAGTGAATCAACTTTTAAGGATGCTTTATTGATGACCTAGTAATCTGGGGTGGCAGACTTCTCAAAAGGTACTATAATGCATTTCTTGGTTCTGAGTTTTAAGCCATGGCTTTGGCACCAACCGTTTGTTTGTGTTAGACCTTCCTAAAGGGTGTTCTCATCTTGGGGGGGATTCAATGACTGCTCCCAGTTTACAATCATCTGCAAAGCTGATTAGCCAGAGGCCTTTGACATTGGCTTTGACATCTGAAAAGTGGATGCCAAAAAGGAGTGGGCCTAAGCACAGAGCTCTGGGGGACTCCACTGATGACCAGCCTCTTTGTGGAGGTGGCCTCAATGATTCTAACTTCCCGAGTCCTATCATTGAACCAGCTATCTATCTAACCAGTGTGTTATAAAGGGGTTTATACCTAGTTCTGTAAGTTTGTCAAAAATGCCCGAGTGGGGTATTGTATCAAAAGCCTTAACCAGATCTAGGTAGGAAGTATGCATAGTTTTCCCCTCATCCATTGCCTTTAGTGACCTTTTCAAAGAAGTCCACCAGATTTAGTAAGCATGACGTTCCTTTGACAAAGCCAGACTGAGATGGAAATGGTGTCTGGAAGTCTCCTAGGTCCTTGTTGATAATTTCCATGATAATTCTTTCCTTGGCTTTGCAAATAAGACTAGTCAGACTAATGGTTGTGTAGTTTCCAGGATCTGTTGAAGGTCCTCACTGATGGAAGAGGATGTCCATCACAGTCCTACATTCATATGGCACAAAGCCTGTTTTAAGACCATAGCTAAATATATGAGAAAATCCCAATGTTATACTGCTGTGGGAGCATTATTTATATGGGGCCATCTCAGAGCTGTCTTGCAATGTACTCCCAGTATAACAAAAAAGACATAGTGCAGTATTCATATAACTGGATCACAGTGCTGTTCTGCTGTCCTGCTGTGTGCCTCAGTAAACACCACAGTGCATTGTGCAGTTTACATACAGGACCATATCTGTGCTGTCCTGCTGTGTACCACACTCTGTGCAGTATTTGCATGGTACCATCTCAGTGCTTTCTTTCTGTATAACCACATTATACCACAGAGGACATGGTATAGTATTCATATAAGAGAATAACAGTGCTACCCTGCTGTACACCCTCGTTATATCCCTGATATGTGCAGACAGTATACCCACCAGCATACACAGTATTCATATGAGACCATCTCAATTCTGCCCTGATACAGGGTACAGTATTCATATGAGGGGACCACAGGTCTGCCACAATGTGTACTCTCAGTATATCCACAGCATAGGGTGCAGTATTCATATGTTTGTGGGTTATACTGAGGTATACACCATAGCACACAGTGCTGCACTGACATGTACCCACAGTATACTCACCAGCACATGGTGCAGTATTCATATGAGAGGATCAGACTGTGGTCCTGCTGTGTACCTAGAGTATACCCAAAGTCCGAAATCCAGTATTCATATGAGAGGACCACAGTGCTGCCCTGATGGGTACCCTCAGTATACCCCAGCACATGCTGCAGTATTCATATGAGAGGATCAGACTGTGATCCTGCTGTGTACCTAGAGTATACCCAAAGTACACAGTGCAGTATTCATATGAAATGACCACAGTGCTGCTCTTCTGTGGACCCAGAGTATGCCCACAGCACACAGTGTAGCATTCAGCCAAAAATAATCCTACATAGCATAGATAAGAACTGATATCCAAAGCAATGGGCCTACCTGGGATGGGTACAATAGGGAGGAATGGATATCCAAAACAATGGGCCAGCCTAGACTGCATAAATCTTTGTGAATTTTATGTATCAAGTAAAATGCCACATCTAAAGGATGACTAATGTGCAATTTCTTATTATCTTGTTCATTGAAGAAACCCAGATTTGAACCCCTGTTAGGTGGAGCCAACAATTTACATATTCTGCTTTTTTAATGGATCATGCTCCAGATACGTATATTCTAAATTGTTGTACAGAATAATAGATGGCATTGTATCATAATCAGTTTTGTTTATTACCATGATATTACCCCCCCAGCAGCTTTGCAGACAACAGTCCTGTTTCTAGTCCTGCTAAGCTTCTCAGAAATCGATCTAATCATGTTCTCACACATATCTTCAAACAACTGAATACTGATGATCTTATAATTGAGTTAAAATGTGATGGTAATTCTGATTTCAAGTAAAATAAATTTACTATAATCCCCAGCTAACAAAAGCTTTGCATCTATTGTTTCATTATTTTCACTCTCCTCCATATTGCCACTGTCATAGACTCATGGTAGACTAATTGCAATTGTGGGCCATTTTAAGTCTAGCCAATTACCCCAAGTGCGAATCAAACCTTGCACCTTGTGTCTGTAAGGTAAACACCTTAACCATTAAGCCAGCCTCCCACCTGTCAATGGCCAAGAAGTCCATATATATTTCATAAAGGGAAATCAGAAGAAGCTGAGTGTAGTTAAGGAGAAGGGAAATCTGAAAATGCAGGTCAAAGCTAGAATCAGTGGTGCTGCAACCAACAGGTCCAAACTGTCAGGGGGCGTGTGTGACAAAAGAATGACAAAAAAGTTGATAAGTAAGGTGTACAAAACAGTGATGTGACCAGACAGCAACAGAAACCTGGTCAATGAAGGCGGAATAGTTGAGAAAATTTGAGGTGATAGAGATGAAGTGCTTGTGATGGATGGTAGGATGTACATTGTGGTTCAGATAAAAAAAAATGAGGACAACAGAGCTGAAGCCAAAGTAGCCTTGATTGTAGAGAATGCCAAGAACAGGTTACAGTGAGAATAATTATTAAGGTGGTAATGGAGATGTCAGTCTCTTAAGCATAGAAGTAGTCAACTTCAACCAGTAAAAAAGAGTTTATTCAGATTTATGTGTGAATACTGAGCCTAATAACTTTCCACTCTTGTGGAGATGGGTCCACGGAAAAACACTGCATCAACAGTCCCCACAGAGAAATACTATACTCTATTATTAATCTGAGACCACCCTTGAATTAAAAAAAAACATCTTTTTATATTTAATAGTAACAAATGTGGCCATTTGTTATTAATAAATGACTAGCAGTGTGCCACAGTTTGCAGCATCTCCACCTCTGATTCAAAAGGCTTGGGTTTTACTTACACAATGTGTCTGAGGTCATACCCAAGATATTTGTATCTGAGCACAGCAAAAAGAGACAGTATGCAAATCAGGGTGCCATCTGTGGATGAAACACTAAAATGGGTTCTTATCCATCCTGATGCTGCAACTGTCATGGAGGAGCGTCTACATGGAAGATGCAATATGCATTAGAAGGAATCTAGAGGAAAACTGTTTGAAAGATATGTGGCATGAAGAAAAAGGAATATTCAAGGACAGAGTAGCTAGAGCTCTTCTTATCTGAGACAAACAGTAGCAAGAAGGACATGATATTGTTGCACAGGGTCATTTCAGGAAAATGTGAAGAAGTCATTTTTAAAAGGAAGGATGGAGGGGCAACGGGGGGTCCCAGGCAGCAGACAGTAGATATTAGCAACTCTGTAGTGCTCTGAAGGTAATTTTTCACAGCAAGGGTTATAGACCCATGAAATGGAATACAGGAATGGGTGGTGGAAAGTGAATCTTTCTTGATCCATTTGCTGAAATCTTCTGAATTAGTACATATTTGACCTTGTCTTGCTCCACAATTACTACCATGCTGTTAAACTACTCTGTTAATTCTATTTGACTATGAGTCTTAATGACTCTGTAAACTTTAGTTCTTTCTCAGTGCTGAAGTGCAATAGGAACTTTACATGGAGTATTGGTTCATAGTTCATAGCATTAGCCACAGGAACTGCTTCAGACAATACTGGATATCCTAAGCATTCAAACAGATCAGCATACATCTTCAGAATAATATCTGTATTCTGCAGTGGTAGCTTCAAAACAATGGTTACCTTCAGGAAGAAACTGACTGGGTGGAAATAATTGGAATAGGGTGGTGGCTGTATTATGGCAGGTTAATGACTATTATCTGTTGTCAAACAACAGATGGAATCATTCACTTTTATCCACAGATTGCCTCAGTAACCACCCTTTATGGACAGTTTATTGGGTCTATATTATATGATCGAACAGTGAAATGTTCGAGCATGTAATAATCAACCCCTAAATATCGAACCGTCAGAATGTCGAACTGTTCAATGGAGATCTCCGTACAGTGCGGACATGGAAGTTTTCCATTGTCTGCACTGTAGTGCGATCTCGGAGTTGGTATATTTAAGTAGCAGGGGGTGCAGGGGGGCTTGGCCCCCTTCTTAGAGCATTTTAATGGTTTGTTTGGGTGTTGTTTTTTTTTTGCCGTTCGGCATTACGGCGTTTCGATATTTAGGGGTTGATTATTACATGTTTGAACATTTCACTGTTCGATCACATAATATAAATGCAGTTTATTGACTATATATTCCTCAGATGTCTGATTGCAATGAACAAGGCCAGCCTTAAATGGAATACAAAGTGGCCTCCATGCAGCTTCCCAATATCCCTTTCCCGTTTTCCCTTATCCTGGCCTTTCACCATCCAAATAGATTACTTCTTTCTTGTTTTTTTTCACACTTTGTCTTACCTTTTAGCTTTCCCCTCATTCCTTTTAACACAATCTAACTGGCTAAGGCTCTACTGTGGAAGTAACTGAACTTGGTCGAGGAAGGCAGGGTTCTTAATGCTCTATAGTGCATTTTAGAGCTTTTTATAACTTTTTGATCCAGTGATGGCTTGAATAAAAAATTGTGGATAAATAAATTACATATACAGCTTTAATGTATTTTGTACCAAAATTGTTTTTTTCAAGTACAATACTGAATGCATATACTTCAGTAAGTATATGCATTCAATATATACTGAATGCACAGATGTCTTATTGAACTATGCAGTAATTAACCATACTAGACTTACTGAGTTGAGCTTCTGTCCAGAACAAGACAGTAACCTGCATACAATCTTGTACAGTTTTCAGTCTAATGCATTTCATAAGTGCAATCAGACATTACATTGCATTCTTGCACCAGTGTGCATTTTAAACATAACTTCTTTGTCTTTTATCCTCAGCTTTTAGACCAAACTACACTTTTTCTCTCATTCATTCACAGCTTAGACCGAATGCATGCCATGATTGTGGCCATCACAGAAATAAACCGTGTGAAGCATGCACTGCATTCACTTAATGTACAATAGCAGCACTAAAACATTTCTGCATTTGACTGATCTTTTGTTTCAGCAGCAACAATATCCTGATGCTGCAATTGTTTCCATTTCATACACTGTCTGGCAAAATAGCTATTACCTCTGCACAGTCTGTAGACTTTGTTTCCATTTCCTAATTTGTTAGAAGTTGCTGTCTTGGATATATTGAATATCATGCAGTCACCTGGAATTTTTTTAACAATTTTTTTTTTAAATATAGGTTTTGTTTTCACGTTATTTTCAATCACTGTCTTTATTTATATACTTCTGACTATTCTTTAATAGTTCTGCACTGCACTGCACAATAAGTTCAACTTAGATCAACTTCCCTCAACAGTCCACCCCTTAATTCTAACTGTTTTAGCTCTGAGAAGAGGATCAGCCAATTCACCAAATCCACAATCTAAAGTCTCCAGAATCCTTTGATTTCTCGTAAAAAATAAATGCCTCACTTATGGTAGGTTATTCTTTAGCTTGTAACATGAAAGTGTCTTTTTAGCGCATTACAGCAGAGTGACACCCCCAGGTGCATCTGCGCTTAACTCCTACTGACGTCTCTAGGCGTCAAATGTTGCTTGTTCATATTTGCATCAATAATTCCAAAACCATGTTATGTAAAAGATTTTAAAAGATTTCATCTTAAAGCTTACATAGTGGCAAACTCAAATGCATTAATATTTGTCTTCTGTCTAGTGCAGGTAAATAGATATTAACTGTTGTTTTTATTATATTAATTTATATAGATATAATGTTCACATTTTTTCTAAATAGCACAACAACCAAGTAACACAGATAGAACTCTTAGCCTCATATGAAAGCACTCAGCTAGATGAATAAAATGCTGCTGACAGTACGTATGTAAATTGCATGGTTTTTGAGATATTGTAAGTTGTTTACAAAACATTAGAAATGTAATAGTTACTGTGTTTACTGTGACTTATAAAATTCAGTTTAAGACCTAGAACCAAAAGAATACTACCACTGCAAAAATAGTTTGTGTTGAAGAGTTTGCCATTTATACTTCTTTCATAATCCCTATTCTTCTAGAAATATGAACATCTGTTTGAAATGTGACAACATAATTTGATTCTGTCAAAAGGCTTAGGCTCTGCCCATTGGAAGTTACAGTCCAAACTTTCTGAGCTCCATTGCAGTGAATGAGTTAAGACTGCAGTTTTGTCTTTTTTCTCCTTTGTAAAAGCTGATATGTTAATTACCTTGGTTCCATCCTTACCTATCCCATAAAGAAACATGACATCTTTTTTCGGCTTGTCCCCATCACACACAGTGAGAATGCTCAAAATGTTTAATCTAAGACTTCCAAGTTTCAGAGTAGTTTCCTTACAGTTTTAGAGACATTGGTAGTTGCAGGATTGTCATCCTAAGCCAAAAATAGAAAAAAAAAAACAAAGCAAAAATACATTGCTAGTACAGTAGGGAGTGAAACAATGACTTAACATTTGCAAGAGTGAGAACTGTAACTGACTGTGCAGAGGAAACATCCATTTTGCAAAATGTTTTCAAATTATAAGAAAGGGACTAATGCTACAGTTAGTGAAATGGATGGCTTGCTCAGTCTTACTGTTGGCCAAACCTCATGGCAAATTCATAAGCAAGCACAGTTTGAAAGCATAACACAAGTGAAGTAATACAGCAGACCTAAAGTTAGAGAAAACAAAAGTGATGCACCTAGTGTTAACCAAATATTTCTGCTACCACATCAAATCTGCTTAGTTACAAAGATACAGTTCAGGTGCATTGAGTAAGGTGCACCCACTAAACTTGCTTTCACTTCAACTGCTCATTGTTATCCCACCCCTTCTTTACTGCACACTAATGACCCAGTGCAGTGTCACATGACTCACATTTTCAGCTCTTGTTAGCTTAACATTATAGAGAAACAGACCTGCGGTGGTGGTGCTGCGGTAGCGTTGTCGCCTCACAGTAAGATGCTGTCCGGTTCGATTCTCAGCTAGAGCGCCTTCTGCGTGGAGACATGCGTGAATGGGCATACCTTCTTTGAAGGTTGTGCATCAGGGCTGGTAACTCGGCACGTAAAAATCAACTACCAATCATTAATGGACCGGAGTTCCGCTGTGGTGACCCCTAACTGGGAAAAGCCGAAAGACACAAACAAAAGGTGTTATCTGAAAAGGGAAAGGTCATCATTATGATCCATACGTACAAGCCATAAGGCGTTAAGAGTCTGTCATGAATTCTATGGTCACTTATCAGTTTGCTGAAACATTTACTGCTTCTGTCAGTTTGGACTGCAATGTAGTAGTCTCCCACCTGTTGCACTCCTGCTTCACGCAATACTAATGTATAAACCACCCCCCATACATACACACACACTGTCTCTCTCAAACACACTTATTAATGTTTGTCTACATGAGAGGTTGGTTGGTAAGAAAGAGACCACAGAAAACCACCTAGGTAGTACAATTCAGACAAATGACGTCACACTGTACATTTACTTATGAGCACTTTAACAGATCACTGTGCATTTTTATGACACAAAGTGTGTTAACTTTGCAACACAATATATGGCCTGTATCCTGGTCTGGCTGGGGTACACATTAATGTTTTTCAAGGAGACAGATAAGCCATACTGTATTCTCGAGGGAGACAGTATACCACAGTGCAAAATAAACATGAACAGCTATGCAGAGACATGTGGTGCAGATACAGAAAACTGTGCTTTAAGGATGAATTTGAAATGGAGAGTCAATGTAAGTGAAGCTAAGTTATACAGCTAAGAGCATATAAAGAAGTGAAATAAGTGGTCTCACACCTCACTGTATGAAACTCCTGAGAACATGTATAAATGCTAATTCAGGTAGCCTAAGTAGCTGCTGTTACTAGCAAGCTGCTATTGTTTGCCTTAACAAAATTTGCCATTGATTTATGGCATTAAAGGGTGCTACCACAGGAATTTTACCATTATTCCTGTTTCTGTTTCAGAACCTTTGTGATACAATATTAATTTGGAGTTTACACACCCCTTTTCACTGTAAGATAAAGTAGTTTCACTATAACATTACGAATTAGTGCAACTTCAAAATCTGGTTGCGATAATATGCAAGTACCAAAATTCTTTATATGAAAAATGGTAATTACACATACAGACAGACACAGATCCTCATTCTTCTGACTGAAGTAAACCATTTGGAAGTAGTAAATAAACAACTAACAATGTACTTCTAAAGTTCTGAAATCAGAAGATGATGTGTAGAATTTATTTTTGTTTACATGGCACTGGAAAAATGAACAATAAGAATGCCTAAGTGAGCTGAGTAACAGACTTTTCTTTCATACAACTGGTGTAGCAAAATTTGGAATACTCAGAACATGAGTTCTTAGCATCCAAATCATGATAGTATAGGGAATATCTCATAACCTCTCACCTTTCAAAAATCATAGCACGGGGCCATCAAAAACCGTAGCAGAAGGTCCAGAGTCATGGCACTTAAAATCCACATGCATGGTGATGAAGGCAGAATTATGTAACTTTATCCTTTTCCAGGAGCAACCTATAAAAGCAGAACCCTTGTGGTGCTAAATGTATCCTTACTGCTCTGTAAAAATATATACATCCCTGTTTTCTTGGTTTGCTAAAAGATCTACTCGTTAAGTATAGTTTAGTTAACAGAATTAGTATAAACTTCTAATTATTATAGTACCATTTCATTACCATTTCTTATTACTCTGTTTATACCAGCATGCTAGAAGAAACAATTACTTTTTTCTCAATTTTTTTTTTATTTTTCAAATACATTTGAATGAATTCCATAGTATTTATACATAACATCTTAAATAACTATGTACACTATTTACATTAGCCTGACACTATAACAGATCTTAATGTATACAGTTTCTTTATAATTATGTCCAATCCATTATCAGAGTGTCTGATCAATTATTGTATAGTGTTAATCAACAATAAGACTTTTTCCCAAGGGTTGTTGATAAATGGCTTTGGATAAATTCTTAGTTCTTTAATTTTAATTTCCAATAATGCTGTGGTCTTCAGTAGGCTGTAGAAGGCTTCCAAAGTTGGTATTATGTTTGTATTCCATCTTCTTGTTATACAATTCCTTGAAATTACAAGTATAGTCCATACTAAATACATGTTTGACCTATTCAAATGAGGACCTTCGTTCACATTCAGTAATACAAGAGCTTTAGTTAAATAAAATGATTCATTAAATAAAGCTTGTAGAAATGTTATTAGTACCATTCCAAAATGGCTTAATTTTAACACAACCAAAGAAAATGTGATTCCAATCTACATTGTGTACTTGCTCACATCTCCAACATATTCCTTTTATGGAAAAACTAATTTTACTGATTCTGTCTGGGGTTAAGAATGCTCTGTGCAAGCATTTCCAATTAAAAACTTTCCAGTATTGTAGTATTGTGTAAAGGATGTATATTTTATCGATAATGAGATATGTGTTTTAATATCTTCATTTAACTGTATTGAGTGCCCTTTTGTTTTATATTTCCAGTATGAGGTTTTGGGTGTTGTTTTACGGTTTATCAATATTTTGTAAAATTTTGAAATACTGTTTCCCATGTCAAAGTCATTATATATGATTTCATATATGTATTTCGTAAATGTAGGTATTTCTTTAAATGAAGAATTGTTAATTATTCTACTTAAATCTTGCAAATATGACAGAATACTCTGTAAAGTTAGCCAGTCCTGTTGTAGAATTGTGTGTGTGTTGTTTTTATTACTTGCATATCTATATATTACATTTTGAAAGTTCTTTGTGACTATAAATTGTGTTAAAAGATCAAACCAGATTTTAAATCTATATTTACATTAAAAATTTTCCTAAATGAGTCAATGTAAAAAATAATCATACGAGTTGTAGTGGGTTTAGTTATGTTATATTGCATACTAATACATAATATGTGCCATGGCAAATTGTTTTTATTTGTTAATTGAATTTTTTTTTTTTGTAAATAAAATTCATTTATTGATATTACAGTTAGTAATTCTTTCCAATTTGCAGGGTAATTTGGACTTATCCAATCTGAGATTGTTTTAGATATTGATGCTTTTATGTATGTTTCCATATTAGGAAAGTTTAATCCTCCCTGTTTCCATGGTCTGATATAATGTATTAAAGCTATTGTGTTCCTTTTGGGAAACCATAAAAAATGATTAGGCATGAATGTATTTCTTTAAGTATATTCCTTTCTGGTAATAGTTGTATTGCTAAGGCTATATACAGGATCTTGGGCAGTAAAGCCATTTTTATTAACTGTAGTTTATCTTCAAATGTTAACATTATTTTCTTCCATTTTTCCACAGAGATTTTAATTGTATTGATGATATTATTGTAGTTTTTTGAGACTAATTCATTATTATCCTTGCATAACTCAATTCCTATATATTTTAAGATAGATTTTTGTTTTCCTATGATGTGATACCCCTTAGGCTGCAGTTCTTTTTTTATTTAAAAATAAACATTTTGATTTTGATTTATTGAAATAGAGTCCTGAAGTCATGTGAAATTTGTCAATTAATATATCTAATTCTTCTAATGTCTCTTGTATTAAATAATGTT
Organism: Protopterus annectens; assembly: GCF_019279795.1. NCBI lineage: Eukaryota > Metazoa > Chordata > Ceratodontiformes > Protopteridae > Protopterus > Protopterus annectens. The sequence continues at coordinate 513,651,902 of NC_056746.1, read as the reverse complement.
AGTAATATGTCATCAGCAAATAGCATTACTTTAGAATTGTATTGTTCATGATTTTTATATTGTTACCAATGGAATCTGTCAATATTTTAATAGCCAGAGCAAACAGAATTGGTGACCTAGGACATCCTTGTTTAGTGCTTTTGTTATATGTATAGATTCAGAGGTAAAAGGACATAACTTGACATACACTAAATTATTTGTATATAAATATATATATATATATATATATATATATATATATATATATATATATATATTCTTTAGGAGATAAACAAAGGCTGCAGGAAATTCAAATAGCATTAGGATTTTGAATAAATAGTCCCAATTTAAGGAATCAAAGGCTTTCTATATATCTAAGCCAATTATGAGTGTTTCTTTATTTTCTTTATTAACATAATCTATAAGAGAAATTATCCTTTTAATATTGTCATGTGTGTGTCTATGATATATAAATCCAGTTTGATCATTTATTATTTCATATAGTGGTATTTTCATTCTTTTAGTTAATATTGTCATAAATATCTTACAGTCATTATTTCATAATGATATAGGTCTATATGAAGTGCAGAGGTTTGGGGATTTGTATTCCTTTAGGATTGGTGTGATTAAGGAATATCTTCAAGATGGTGGTATTAAAGCTTATGACTGCATTTCTAATAGAGTTTTATGTATGAGGGATAGTATCTTTGAAGGAAAAAGTTTATATATTTCCATAATTATACCATCTATAACTGGAGCTTTATTAGTTTTACCCTCTTTTATTGTATCTATAATTTCTTTGTAGGATATGGGTGCTTGCAGATCTAGTTTTAATTTTTCTGGTATTTTTTTGATATTAGAACATTTTTCATCTAGATTTAATTGATCAATATGTATATTTTATTTTTGGAAATGTTCCATATAGTGATTTCTATAGGCATCAAGAATGTCACCTACATCTGAGACATTTTTCCCTTTCTTTTCATGGAAGATAATTTTAATGTTATTAGCTTTTGATTGTATTTTGATTCTTGTGGATAAATTATGTAGATATTTTGGAGAAGTGGCCAATGTATTAATTTTTAGTTTTTCTAAAGCTAAACTAGTTTTATATGTTAGAATTTTGTTGTATTCATTGTTTAATACTTCTACTTTCTTTTTCATCTCCAAATGATTTTGATTTTTTTCAGCAGACATAAGGCCTTCTTTGTCTTCATACTTATAAATGATTTCTGGGTTAATCACATTTGTATTCCATAAAATTGTTACCCCTTTTGTCTTTGTCTTATACGTGGATTGTGCCAATATAATATATTCCTTAGGATTCCATTTATAATTGTCATTTGTTTTGAAATGAGTTTCTTGAAGGAATAAATAAATATTTCAGTAGATTTGATTTCTTGCTAGGATTGTTTAAGCCATTGGTATTTAAAGATAATAAAGTTAAATCCATCTTAGGTTATTTAGACTATGTATTTTTTGTTTTATTGTGACTATTAAACATTTCCTCTGATAAGTATAAAGTATATGTTTGAGCTTTTAAAGGAAATGATCAGTTTTATACTTTGAGTGTTTACCAATAAAGTAATGTTTTGGTCAGGCATACTAAAAATGTTTTTGTGAAATAAATTTAAATTAATAAATGTTAACAAAACTAAGATCTGCACTAGCCATGGAACGAAAATCATTCCTAATCTGATGAATAAACCTAAGTTCATCAGATTATCACTCATACCTTGACAATCCAGAACATCTGAGCTCCATAAACTAAATTATCATATGGAGAATATTTGTAATAGGAATAAGCAATATTTATATTATTTTGAACCAATATAGTAATACTGTAGATTAGACAGAATTCTAATACAATATAAATGTCTACTTATTGTGTAAGCAATTAATATTTACATGTAAGACAGATGACAAGCAATTCACTCATAGTAAAGTAGGTTGTATCATATATAAAACCTCAGTAAAAGATTATAGCACACAGTTATTTAACATATTCACCCTTATTGATGAAGTCTTTCAAAACTTATTACTTAATATAAATAGATGGTAATAATATTTATACCTAATGTTTGTAATACAATTTATTTTATTGGATATATCAGAAGTTATATTTCATTAAATTAAATTAAATTCATTACTTAAAGCATCAAGTTTGTTTTATGTGAACATTGATGAAAGTTAGTACATTTTAATTATCAGTGCATCCCTCTTCCCCCCATTTCCTACTCATAAGGATTTTCATATCTGCCATTTCTTATTATAAAATGAGTGAAATTATAGGTTAAAAACAACAAATTCATTTATTGTGATTAATGATTACAAGTTCCCTTTCCATATTCATAAATTGCCATTTTATGGCATATACTGAAAGTTTTTAGATTTAAATGGCAACATTCTATTTTGTATAATCAGCAAAGGTTAAACTGAGTGATTATTGTCAATTTAATACTATTTGTTCAGAATGCAATTGTTACATGCTGTTGGTTAGTTATTTGAGAGACCACAAGCTGTAATGCTTATTCTTACTATTAGTTCCTTCCAAGCATGTTTATACAGTCCATAGACTTTAAATTATAAGACCCTTCTTGTTTCTTATTTATTATAAGTATATTTCCATCCTTACATACACACATATCAGTACTTCAAGCATGGGCAACAATGCCCATCCAGTTTTGCCAGAATACCATTCACTAGTTCATGTGGTGTGTTTCCAGGCTGTTCTTAAAATATCCAAACCAATATTTGTTCAGTTCCATTTTACCAGCCTGTTCCATGCAGTAGCCACTCTGCCAGTGAACCACTCAACACACCTTCCATTTCCACAGATATTTCCACAAAGGAAATCTGATGACTCTCTAGCACATCCTGGCAACCCCAAACACCCCTTGAATCAGCTATCACCATATGCCCAACACGTCCGAGCAAGCTCACCTCCCAGACCACTGCAAAGGGTACTGCACAAGACCAAGTGTTCTTAGTCTTTCACAATAACTCAGAATTTCACTCTTATGTAAGTCCTTAATGTGTTTGGACCAAAATACATTTTAAATATAAAATTGTGCTTATTATGTATTTATTTTTTGCAAGAATCAACTTAATGAGCTAAACAAAGTGTTGAGAGACCATCAATATGTGTACATGTGGTTTAAAATGGGTCTGTATTAGAACATCGAAGTGTCAGGTCTTCAAATGTTCTAACATCGACACCTAGTAACCGAAAGTTGAAAATAGCGAATTTTTAGATAACTGAATTCTTTCCTAGGGAAAGAATTCGGTTGTCGGTTATTGTCTCTTCGCTATTTTCAGCTTTGTGGTGGAAAGTTACGGTCGGGTTCAGGTAAGTGTGCAATTTTGTGGACGTGAGGGTTAGGGTGGGATAAGTGAGTTAGGGTTAGGGCACGGGTCAGGTAAGTGTGCGAATGTTTGGACGTGAGGGTTACGGTGGGATATGTGAGTTAGGGTTAGGGAGCGGGTGAGGTGTGTGTGCGATAGTGACGGACCTTAGGGTTAGGGTTAAGGTAAGTGGGTAGATAGTGGTGTATGTACAGTTTAGTATAGGTTTAGATGTAAGATTTTAGGTGTATGTGTGTGGATTGCTGTGTGTTTGGTGTGTTTGTGTTGTGTGTATGTGTTTTGGAACAGCAAATTTTTTCCATAGGAAAAAATTTGATGTTCTAAATTTTCGGTCTTACCAGTTTTCGGTTACTAGGTGTCGATATTAGAACATTCGAAGACCTGAAACTTGGATGTTCTAATAGAGACCCATTTAAAACAGCCCCTTTATTATATTTTTTCTTTTTTTTAAAGCAAAAACTTCATTGCTGACAATCATCTCGGAGGCTCCTCAGAGCTGTTAAGCATTATCATCACTCTGTCTCCATTACCATAGAAACCTAGGAGTGTCTGCTTCTGTTAGTGTGTCTGTGTACAGTGTACTGCATACCAGAGGCTCGCAATGCACCTGAAGCAAAGCGCCACTTCACTGCAACTTCAAGCCTAAATTCCCTCCCTTTCAGCAAGGCAGCAACCAGGAAAAGAACGGAGATCAAACAGATAAAAAAAAAAAAAACCTCCCGACAAGCCGCCACAACAAGAGATAACGCATTCTTCCAGCCTTACCACCTCTCACTCAGCAGATGTATAAACAAACTATTCTCTGCCAAAATATCCCAAATCACAGTATTATCCACCCCTTCCCCTGGATCCAGGCTAAAACACCAAATGTCTCTTCCTGATACACAAGCATCAGTAAACCTCGAGCACAAGGCACAACCCACAGCTTCCCAGAGGCAATAACAGCAACATATAGCAGCTGCCAGACACAGCTGCATCCACACACACCATGGCAGGATTGATCAAACAGCACTCGTAGCTGTGATACCTGCCATAATTGATATTAACTATATTTAGACAGAATAATTATGACATTTGTACTAAGAGCTTGCTACTATTATTTAACCAGGATATAGAAACAATTACTTTTGATTGTATATAGTATATATATATATAGTTATTTATATTTGAGTCTACATTTATGAATTAATTTAGATACATTTCTTCTTATTTTTTGTCATTACTATATGGTAAACTCTAATGAATTTTTTGGGAAAAAAATAAAAGCTTTACAGTACACACACACACACACACACACACACACACACACACACACACACACACACACACACACACACACACACACACACACACACACACACACACACACACACACACACACACACACACACACACACACACACACACTCTTACACATACACAACTATCTATTGCAGTCATTTGTATCACTTGTCTACACCTTAGATGCCTGCCTGCAATCAAATGAATGAATAAATACATAAATAAAAGCCCAGAAATATATTTTAGCTTGCTGCTGTTGGAACCATACAGTTCAACCCAGTAGAATACCCATGCCATTTCAACCAGTTAGCTCAACAATCATGAACAAAGACCCAAAATCAGGGACAGATTTTAAATATTGCTCTTATATACTTAGAAAGTTGCTAGTATAAAAGGTTTTGCATTAGCAAGTATTTCAGGAAAGATATGAAGTTCAAAACTCACGTCTGTCATTATCTGGATACTGTAATCAGCAACAGTTTACCAGGAAACCACATATTTTATGAGGATCAGACAAAAACATAAGGCAAATTCAGGATCAGAGACAGTTAAGATCTAAACACTAACACATGACCAACAGTCACAGTTACTTTTATGACTGTGTACATCTTAATGTCTGTTTCATATCAGATGAATGCATGAATACATACATAATGGCCTAGAAATTAATCCCATCTAGTTCCTGTCATAATCACACAGTGTAGCTCCACCCCCAACTTCTTAGCTCAAAAATCACAAAGTCCAAAAGTCAGAAACAGATTTTAAATAGTGGTCTTGCACTCTTAGAAAGTTTCTAGAATAGCAAGTTTTGCATTAGCAAGCATCTTCTGGAAGATATGAAGTCTGAAACTCATGTTTATGACATTATTTAATGGCTGTAGTCCACAATAATTAGCCACAGATTAGAGGAACACATTAAAATACTATCTAACTTTTTTTCTTAAGAATTTTGGACAAACCCCAAAAAAAAAAAAATAAAAAAAAAAAAAGAATTTGGGACAACGCCAAAAATAATAAGGGGACAAAGGACCAAAAATCCAATGCCTTTTAAATAGTACTATATTTCACTTAAAAATGCATTTTCCAAACAATAAGAAGTGTGAAACTCATAATTATTTGTATTATTGACTGGCTGTAATCTTCAGGGACTTATCAGAAATTGTACGAGGAACAGAGTGAAAATCTTAGCCAAAATAAGGGGACATCCTGTAAAATTGAAGATAGCTGATACTCTTGACAGGCAGAGCCCATTCAACATCCCTGATACTTGTCCCACACCTGACATCTTCATAGAGCAAGTGTTAAAGGCCCTAGGCAAAGAACACAGCTTCCATGGGACCTAATATTATCCCAGGCTGTATTCTGCAACATCTCCAAGCAAGAATTAGCTTCACCATTGAGCACCCTATTCAACCACAGCCTAAGTACAGGCTTCATTCCAGTAGAGTGGAGAACTGCCATTGTCATCCCCTTGCACAAAAGGTAGTGGCACTACTGACCCTGGAAACTATCGCACCATTAGCTTGACAAGTCTGATCTGTAATACTATGGAGCATATTATTTTTGATCTCATAAACAAGGACACAGGCAATCTCCAAGCACTTGACCCCACCCAGTTTGGATTCATCAAGGGCAGATCTTGCCTGTTGAACCTGGTTGACTTCTTTGAGACTGTCACCAAGGCCATTAATGAGGGAAAGTCAGTATATACAGCTTACCTTGACTTGGCCAAGGCCTTTGACACAATCCCCCACTCAGACATCATCAAAAAGCTAGCACAACTTGGCATAAATCCCTGTCTCATCAGGTGGGTGGCCAAATGGCTCACCGATAGGACCCACAAGGTCAAAATAGGTGCCTCCACCTCTGACAGCAGACTTGTCATGAGAGGTGTTCCCCAGGGATCTGCTCTGGGACCCCTGCTGTTTGGCATCTACTTCTCAGAGGTCCAGGTAAAGATAAAAGGCCTGTGGCTGACCAAGTTTGCAGAAGGCTGTAAGATGGGTGCTGTCATTGACTCCCCAAATGAAGTTAACATACTGCAAGAGGGTCTCACAGCAACAAATGACTGGTGCCAAATTATGGCCTTAAGTTAAACGCAAAAAAATGTATTATTATACCATTTAGCAAAAACATGGCCCTTACTGATTATCACATCAACAACAACCCCCTAAACACACAACCTGTGGTGAGAGACCTGGGTACTCAGGTTGACAACAATCTCACATTCAACCACCATATAGCGGCAGTGGTCAGTAAAACTTTTTACTTGGTTCATCTCATAAGTAAAGGGATTGCATCCAGAAAGTTGTGGTTATTACCTCTCTGTACTCCTCCCTCGTTAGGCCAATAATTGAGTATAATGCCCATTTGGTATGTACCTCTCCAAACACCTGCACCAACTGGAAAGACCACAGAAATATATCACAAAGAGAATCCATCTATGTGGACAGGCTCAAATCACTATCACTCAACTTGGTATCATACAGATTGCTCAGAAGTGATCTGTGTCTCACCTATAAGCAATATCGGACCCTGCTCTATTAGAGATGCTCCATATCCATAAGTCTAATTCCTCCACATTACCTGTGCTTACCCCCCTTCTAGCAATGTTTAGGTAAGTTATTGTTGTGTTTTTATTTACATGATCGACATTTCAAAAGTCGATCATATGGTCTCGGCCATATGGGCTTCGGCTTTGTGAAATGTCAATCATGTAAAGTAGATCCATATATATATATATATATATATATATATATATATATATATATATATATATATATATATATATATAGATACACACACACACACACACACTGCAACCACTTACCATATCTGCACTAAAGAAATGTCTTCTCTTCAGCACAGCCACAGCATGGCACCATTTTTATTTAAAAAAAAAAGACCACAGAGTGCAGTGCAAATTCCAGAAGACTCACTCTCATTGGCTCCTCATTCAAGCCAATGTAAGTTAAGAATTAGAGCGGTCATGCGTCAAAGTGGAGCAATGGAGTGGACTCTGACTTAGAAATTAAAATATGAGTACTGTGCCAAATATGGAGTAGTTGAGAGGTATGGTGTAGGGTACTGAATGTAACTACTTTTCAGTTCTTTACTGACTGAAGACACTCACAGCTAGTGAATATCATCTTTTCATTTTCAAGTATATATAAATTTATGAATACAGTATGGAGAAGAAATACAGTAACTTTATTTATACTGTTTGTACTTGTAAGTGTACTTCCCCGTATTTAATTTATTACTCTTACATTGTTCAATTTCTTTTATGATATCTGGTTTAAGCTGTCGTGGTCCCTTTACATTTTTGTTGCTGTTAATAGAGTTCTTCTTTCTTTATCTTTCATCTGAATTTTTCTTTGAAAAATGTCAGGAGTTACATTTCTGGAAGTGGATAACTTGACAGACATTCTTTTCAGACATCCATTTGTTTTTCTAGAAGAATCTGATGTCAATAAATAAAAATAAATAAAACTACAGGATTTCTGCAGAGGTTCCCACAAAGCAACCCAGTGGGAACAAGGAATGCTGGCATCTTCTGCATGGTAGAACTTCACAGAGGATGAGAGCACAAAACTTTACAAGGGCAGTAAGTAGTTCCCGTAAGGGAAGGTGGGCGTTGAGGGTTAGAAGTGAAGAAGGTATGTGAGAAAGAGGCAAAGTGCCTCCAAACCATCATGGTGGGAGAGACAGAAAATTAATTCTCAAAGTGTGATACAGTGCCCTCTAACCATATCTCTCAACCTCTTACAGCATGACATCTGGACAAAACAATAAATAAAAGTGGTACAAAGGTCCAAAAATAGGGACACCTTTTAAATGTTTCACTTACAAACTTAGAAAGTTGATAGAATAACAGGTTTTGCATTGGCATGAATTTTCTGATAGGTATGAAGTCTGAAACTCAAATGTCTGTCATTATTTTCTAACTTCAGACTAATGATTTGTCACTAATGTGCCAGAAAAACACTGTTTTCTGAAAACTGGACTACAAATATGAAGCAAAAATCTGGACATTCTACAAAAATGTGTACAGTTGAGAGGTATGCCTCTAACATTCCTCTTCCTAACATGCCTTGAAAAACACCATCTCTGCTTTCCCCACATTCTGCAGGTCTGCATCTTGTATCTTATATGGGAAGAGAGAACTAATTGCTTTTTTTTCCAAACAGAACTTTTTGATCCTTTTCTTTGAGGTCAACATTTTTCAGATTTCTTATTTTAATTAATCTTTTTTCTTTTCATCTCTGTTTTTTGAGTACATAAAGAAAGCAACACATACATTTTTTCTAGTGTTTCAATAAAGCCACTTGGCAAGAGCCCTGCATTAAGAGAATTCTGCTTGGTAACATAATGCTTTTGCAGTAGATTCAAGATGCAGGCATTCTTTCTTCTTCCATTTTACTTCACTGACTCATGTTGCTATTTGACAGAGCTACCGAGTGGCTATGAAAAAATGTTAAGCTGAAACAGATGTCATGCATATGGAGGAATGAAACTAGTTTCTTTATGTCTTTGTTAAAAGCTGATTTGAATTATTATTGATTATGTAAATAATGCATCGGTCATCATCATTCATGGTCACTGCTCTGTGCTGCATCATTATAGAACAGAAACTCCTCTCTCAGCACCTACAGCATTTCTGTTGGCTATATATTTTTGCTGTTATAAAAGGCCATATAACAACATCCTCTGCTCTACAGCTTAAAGCATACTAAGATCGCTTTTATTAAGGCTGAAGAAACAGTTTAATCAGTCTTCAGGGAGAATTTCTAGTTTGCACATATCTGAATGAGTCATACACGCGTTCGTGACTTCTGAGTCAGTAACATGAAGTTCTGCAAAGGTATATGGAATAAGCAGAGGCAGGCAGTCAACCCCATAAGAATGATTATATTTAAAAATATGGATATATTTAACCTGAATCATTAACACTCACTTAATATTATTCTAGTTTTTACTCTCTCTTTCTGCCTGTCTGCCCCCATAGCACACATTAAATGTAACAATGTCATCAGTTTGAGACGAATACCTATCAGTTAAACAGTGGTGGACAGGACCCAAAAAAGTAGTGTGAGGAACCACTGTGATTTATTACTGACCTTAAAACACAGGATATTTGAATTTTATCTACACTACTCACTTCTGAATTTGATGGTTTAATAAATACATTTTGTATTCCCTTACCAACCTTATCCTTCTAGCTTCCTCTGGCATATTAATGACACATTCATGCTCCATGCCCCTTCGACACTGGCCTTATCACCACGTATCACTCAGTGTGAGGTCTTCCATTTATGTGGATATATTTGCCTTATTAAAAGACCTTAATGTGTGTTTAGCAGGTAGTGTAAGAATTATACCCATGCATTCTTCTTGTTTGTCTTCCCAGAATCCTGACAGGTATTATGAATTACTTCAGTCTTCCTCTGGTCATCAGACCGTACCTCCCTTGGCAGAGCTTGTCACTCTCCCATCTGTGACACTCAAGCAGTAAACTGTAAGCTGCTTATTACAATGACCTGTCCAATGCCTCCAGTGTTAAGGTCCATACTTGAATCTGGGTAGGCCAGGCTGTAGTCAGGACTTTATTCCAATGCATGAAATATGCAGTTATTTATTTGGATTTTTTGCCTTTGTTATTCTTCATTCTCTGTACTTCAGTATGACACCTTATTTCTTTAATTTCTAATACAGTATATATGAATGAACATGTCAAAATATGTCATTCTATTGCTACATTATTATTTATTTATTTATTTAGGTATTCACTTAGTGTCTCTGTAGTTTATGACAATTTTCCATACTTGGTGAATGGTGGCCCATCAGTCTGAACAACACAGGTTGTTACAGAGATAGTTGCATATTTTTTATTTTGTTTTGGCTTATGATTTACAATTGAGAAATAAGCTGCATCTTAGGCAAACTGCTAGAGTACTGTGTTTTTGAGGTACACCTAAATGTTCTGCTCCAGTCATGACCAAACCTTAAAAGAATATGTTAGGTGATAAGGCTTCCCTGAAACCAACTCCCCAACTCTGTAGCTTCTGTTGCTTTTATAGTAGACATCCTCTGATCCTCAAGTATTTAAATATTAAATTGTGTGCTTACCTCACTGAGAGATTTAAATATCATTACTACAGGATCTAATTCTAATTAATGCATAGCAGTGGTTGCATTCAGTAAGTGTTGTTGGTCTTTGTGATAACTATACTTTTTAAATTTACTGACTTAAAACTAATTGTTAATTAAATGTTTACAAATATCATTGCAAACTAGCTGGTTTACATCTGTTGTTTCTTTTGTACTTATTTATTTGAGCCGTAGAAGCAGACGGCCTTACATTTACTGCTGCAGTATTCTTAACAGATAAGAATGCCTGCCGTGGAAGCCTGAGCATCAGGCCACTCTACCAAAAACTACTTGTTGCTTTTAAAAGGTACACCGAACATCAACTAAATGCTCCTTGCATAGCATAGGGCATAAAAATGACATTCAGGCCTACCATAATCAGAACTTCTTTCCTGCTATTCTGAATGCATATTTTTAATGTCGGTCTGTTTACCTGCATTTGTTTTTTGCCAGCTGAACGCATTTCTATTCTCCAGTGACTACCTATGCCTGTTTGCTGACTTCTATTGCAGTTGTAGATAAGTGCTCCACTGGGGATTTTGTTTTTTTTTACTTTTTTGTGCTCCTTGGGGTTAATGTCATCCAGGAAGGGTAAATGCCAGTGTGGGAGACAGATTCCACATAAAGATAGCCACAATAAGTGTTTTTTTTTGTCTAGGAGCTTCTCATAGCCATACATCTTGTTCTATTGGCTAGGCATTCATTCCAAAAACCCTTCACAGTAGACTTTCTTCTCTTTCCTTCTATCTTGAGAAGCAGTGTCTTAAGATTCTCACTAAAGATACTATGGAAGGAATCTCCTGCCCTGAGGGTCAGCTGTTAGAGAAGAAGAAGGTGAAAAAGGTACAACTGGAATCTTCTGCTGTCCAGCCTCTGCCAGGTGTTTCCTCCCCCACAAGGGGAGATAACAGTCTGGACTTGGTTCTCGCCAACATGGCCGACCACTGCACCACTCCCATAGTATGTTCTTTCCTGGTGAGATCAGATCATCGGTCTGTCTCATTCTAAGGTTATATCCCACTCAACCCCTCCCCAGCCATAACCAGGCTAAAAACTTCCCAAAAGCTGACTACAACATCCTAAGGGAGGGTATCAGTAGCTTCACACCACCGCCCCCCATCAGACGATGCAGATGACTATGCTGAACAGTATGCCAATGTAGTATATAAGCACCTGTACATCTAAGTGCATAAACTCAGCCATACCCAACAGAACTAAAACCTGCTCCTCAAGGAAACACAAACCTGTCTGGTGGATATCCTCTATCAACAGGCTTTACAACAAAAGGAAGAAACTGTTTTCCAAGAGTAAAAAGGAACAAATTCCAAATTTTAAAAACTCCCTCCTCAGCCTCAACAAGCAAATTAGATCACTAGTGAAAGCTCCAAAGTCAATTATGAGTTAAAACTAGCCTCTGAAACAAAGGAAAACCACATGTCCTTCTTCAGTTACATCAGGAACCTCCATGGCAAATCCCAGGATTGTTCAGAATTAGTACTTAATGGTATCACTACACTGATCCTGTTGACTTAACCAGCCTACTAGCTGATAGGTTCAGTGCAAACTTCACACCTTATTCCCCCAAAGGCCCATTTGACATCCCCGATGCTTGTCCCACACCTCACATCTCTGTAGATCAAGTGTTAAAGGCCCTATCCAAGGCAAAGAACACAGCTTCCATGGAACGTGACAGTATCTCAGGCTGTATTCTGCACCATCTCCAGCAAGAACTAGCTTTGCCATTGAGCACCCTATTCAATCACAGCCTAATTACAGGCTTCATTTCAACAGAGTGGAGAAATGATATTGTCATCCTCTTGCACAAAGGTTGTGCCACTACTGACCGTGGAAACTATTAACTACTTGACAAGTCTGGTCTGTAAAGCCATGGAGTGTATTATTATGGATCTAATAAACAAGGACATAGGCAATCTCCAAGCATTTGACCACACCCAATTTGGATTCACCAGTGGCAGATTTTGCCTGTTGAACCTGGTTGACTTCTTTGAGATTGTCACCAAAGCCCTGGATGAGGGAATGTCGGTACACACAGATTACCTTGACTTGGCCAAGGCCAAGGCCTTTGATACAATCCCCCACTTGGACATCATCAAAAAGCAAACACACCTTGGCATAAATCCCTATCTCATCAGGTGGGTGGCCAACTGGCTCACCAATAGGACCCACAAGGTCAAAATAGACACCACCACCTACAGCAGCAGACCTGTCACTAGTGGTGTTCCCCAGGGATTTGTCCTGAGACCCCCTACTGTTTGGTATCTACTTCCCAGTGGTCCAGGCAAAAACAAAAGGCCTATGGCTGGCCAAGTCTGTGGATGACTGTAAGTTGTGTGCTGTCTTTGACTCCTCAAATGATGGTAACATGCTGCAAGAGGGTCTCACAGCTACAAATAGCTGATGCCAAAGTCATGGCAATGCAAACAAATATCATACCATTCAGCAAAAACACAGCCCCTACTGATTACCACATCACTGACAACCCCCTCAGCACACAACCTGTGATAAGAGACCTAGGTACTCAGGTTGACAACAATTTCATTTTCGACCATCATGTGGTGGCAGTGGTCAGAAAAGACTTTTACTTGGTTCACCTCATAAGTAAAGAGATTGCATCCAGAAAAAAAGGAGGTTATTACCTGTCGGCACTCCTTCCTCATTAGGCCTATAATTGAGTATAATGCCCCGTTTGGTATGTACCTCTCCAAACACCTGCACCAACTGGAAAGGCCACAGAAAACCTCACAAAGAGAATCCATGACCTCCAACATCTGTTCTATGTGGACAGGCTCAAATCACTATCACTCTACTCTGTATCATACAGATTGCTTAGAAGTAATCTGTGTCTCGCTTACAAGGCAATACTGGACCCTGCCCTACTAGAGATGCTCCATATCTCTAAGTCTAACTCCTTGCACATTACCTGCTCGACAGGCCTAAATCTAATATGTGACATCAACAAAACCTGCTGGAGAGACAAGTTTATCTCCCAGAAGCTGCCCCATCTCTGGAGTAGACTTCCCATACATGTCAAACAGAGTACCTCGATGACCGTCTTCAAGAGCAACCTTGATGAGTGGATGGGAATCCGCAGATTTGTCCCAGGGGTTCCACCATTGTCCCTTATTGACAGGGGTGACAGGTGCTGACTGAGGGTTGTTTTTTGGGGATAAACTCTTGGCTAGGTTTCTAAGGGCCCCAGGGCCATTAGCTTAGTAACCTCCTATGATCCTGTCATCCTATGGAAGCTCATCCAGCTATGTTTTTCGGATTCCTCTGCCATGACTGTGTCAAAGGCCGGTGAGGGTCCGACTGGAAGCACATCTGAAGATGCTTTGCAGACATCTGTCTTGGATGTTCAAGGGAAAGCATGGATGATGTTTTCCGAGGGGCCTAGGGGACTTCCTCAGTTTTTGGTTGGGGAAGAAGTTCTTACTATGGTTCTCAACTGCTGTCCTGGGTCTGAGCCTTCTCAGTTTTTTGGAGGGGACATTCCCTTAAAAAAGGAGCAAAAAATTAAATATGTTTCTTCTGCTCTTAAGGACCCACAAAGTTAGTGGCAGGCCTTCACTCATGGGCCATTTACTGCTTTAATGTCCTTAAAGCCTCCTCAAGGGGTTTTGGTTCCTATTCCTCCTTGGTCCTCTACTCCCCTTAAAAGGTCTAGAGAACAGGCATACCTCTCAACCTTTTAGAACAAGAAATTTGGCCAAGCCATACATAATGGGGGGACAAAGGCCGAAAAGTAGGGACAATTTTTAAATGTCGCTCCTACCAACTTAGAAAGTTTATAGAATTACAGGTTTTGCACTAGCATGAATTTTTCTGAAGGGTATGCAGTCTGAAACTCAAATGTCTGTCATTAATTTCTGACTTCAGTCTTTAATAAATTGTCGATGATTTGCCAGAAAATCACACTTTTATGATAAATGGACCAAAAATATGAGGCAGAAATCTGGACATTCTGCAAAAATCTGTACAGCTGAGAGGTATGAGAACAGGATTCTTCTGAGGATGAGTCAGATTCAGATAATGAATCCCTGACGTATTCTACTCAAATTCCTTCTCCTTTAGACTATGGGTCAGAGGAGGAGGAATCTATTAGTCCAGATGTTACTTTTAAGGAAATTTTCATTGGAGACACACTCTCTAGGAGGATGGATTTTTTTTTAAGAGGGATTGTGCTCAGGTCTCTGATAACCATAGGTGGTACTATGAGTTGCTGCAGCTGGAATCCCCTAAACCTGCAGCTATTCCTCCTGGTTTGGCTGCTTTGCTGGATGTTTTTTCCAATGCCTCTCATGCGTCTGATTTTTTGCCCCCTGCTCACAAGAAGCCTGACAAGTTTTATAGGGTGCCTGAGGATTGTTCTTTCCTATATAAATGTCCTGCTGCTGACACCTCTGTCATGTCTGTAGCCTCTGATAAGTTCATAGGTTCATAGGTTCATACTAGGCTATCTGCCCTAGGGCATTTTTAAGCCTAGCCAAAATGTGTTTGGCTTTCGCCACCCATTTTAAATTAATTTTGCTATGCCCTTTTTTGAGGTTAGTATACTGTGCCTTTGTCTAACAGTGACACAGAAGTGATACCCGGGGTAAACCTACGCTCTCCCATCCACTCATCAAGACTCCTCTTGGAGAGAGTCAATGAGGGACTCTGCCTAACCTGGACTGGGATTTTATTCCAGAGTGAAGGGAGCCTCTGGGTTATGAATCTGTCCCTCCAGCATGTCCTATTTATTTCAGTGCTGAGGTTCAAGTCTCTCGAGCGTGTAGCTCGATGGGATTTGGATTTTCTGAGGTGCAGCATGTCCATTAATTCTGGGTTGGACATGGCTTTATACGTCAGGCACAGATCGCCTCTGAACAGGCAGTATGCCACTGAGTAGAGCTGGAGTTTCTTTAACCAGGCAGCATATAGCATCTGTTTGAGCCCTTTGATCCTCTTGGTGAGGTACTTTTGGGGTCTTTCCAGTTGCTGCAGGTGTCTGGTAAGGTACATCCCAAAAGGGGCATTGTACTCAATTATGGGCCTGATGAGGGATGAGTAAAGAGGCACGATGATCTCCCCTGATCTAGATGTGAATCCCTTCATGATTAGGTGGGCTATATAAAATGTTTTTCTAACCACTTTGGCCACGTCAAGTCTTCTCAATTGCTACCTTCAGCCAAGTTATTGACTTCTGACAAGGACAGCAGAACTATGGAAAGGTTGGTTAAGAAGATTTACACTTCTGCTACCCTAGCTTTTAGGGCTATTAATTATCAGACCAATATGTCTAGGTATGGGTTGACTCTGCTTTCTCAGGCCTGTCAACTTATTTCTGATTTTCCATACTCAGAGGGTAAAACTTCTGTTCTCTCCTTGCTAGGGACTTCCTCTCAAGTCATTCATCATTCTATTAAATGTAGTTATAATGAAGCAGATGCCTCTTCTAGGGCTGCTGTTTTTAGTTCAGTGATGAGGAGGTATTCTTGGCTTAAACTTCATCCTCTATCTGATGATATTAAAGCTAAGTTGATGGATGCTCCTCTGGATTCTAAGCTTTTGTTTGGGGAATCTGCTTCTGGCTTGTTTAAGTCCCTTCGGGATAAGGGTAAGGCTTACCGGAGCTTAAGCATGTGTTTGTTTCTCCTGTGCCTAAATTTCAGAGAAACTACCCTGCTAAACCTGCCTTTGTTTGTAGGCAATCCCGCCCTTCTACTAAAGGTAGGAAGAGTGGCAAATGGCCTCCTCCAGCTAAGGCTACTCAATTTTCAGGGACTCTGAAGTCTTCCTTTCTGGACAAACCAGGTGCTGTATGACACTCTGTCTCTTCCCAGCCACATTCCTTTTTCTCTTCACCTTTCTCTTTCTCTTCCTGCTTGGCATCCGATCATCAGGATTCTTGGGTTCTGTCGATTATTCATCAGGGGTACTTCATGGTGTGGAAATCCCGTCCTTTTATTGACATTCCTCAGCCTCCTTGGCAACAACTTCCCTTTCCACAGAGGTTCTTCAAAATCTCTTGAATCAGGGTACTATTCACGAGGTGCCTGTGTCTCAAAGGGGAAAGGATTATACTCCAGACTGTTTCTAGTGCCCAGAAGAGGCCACTTGCATACCTACTCTAGACTTGTCTCATCTAAATACTTTTCTAAAAGTATACCCCGTGGCTTTATTGCTTCACTGGTACGAGTTTCTTGGTTTTTACTGGAGATGTTTTTCATTCAGTTTGCCTGCATTTGGATTTATTGGTTACTTTTCTAAAAGTGCCTTCCTTTCGGATGTTGTCCCTTCAGATTCCATTTCCTCTCTTGCTCCTTCAGGCCTATATAATGTCTTTGGATCTCTATGATACTTATCTTCATATTCCAATCCATCCTTTTTTCAGGAAGTTTTAGCATTTCTCTATTGCTTCCTGGCATTTTCAATTCTCTCCTTTGCCATTTGACCTTTCTACTGCCCCACAGGTGTTCGCCAAATGCCTTTCTCCTGTGATTGCTTTTTGCAGGCTTAGAGGGATCCAAATATTTCCTTACTTAGATGACCTATTGATCCAGGTGTCCTTTGCAGAGTCCCTTTTGAAAAATGTACATTTTGCTGTTTCCCTTCTTCAGAGCCTGAGGTTCACTATAAATTTCAAAAGTCTTCTCTGACTCGTTCTCAGGATCATGTTTTTCTGGGTTGCAGGATTCAGACAGTGCCAATGCTTGCTTCCCTGCTTCCTCCAAAAGTCTTAACTCTCATTTCTTTCTTTCAAACTCTTCTTCCTCTGGGTTCCTTTACCACCAGGGAGTTTCTGCAAATTCTGGGTTTCATGGCATCCACCATTCCAATGCTCCTTTTGGCCAAACTTCACATGAGAAAGTTTCAGTGGTTTCTGAAGTTAGTGTGGCTCCAACATGCACACCCTCTAGCCTTTGTAGTTCCTCTTCTTCCTTGTCTCAGACAGAAACTTCACTGGTGGATTCAGCAGTTGTCCCTGAATCCAAGGATCCCTTTTCATCCCCCTCTTCTCTCTCAGGAATTTTTTCCAGATGCTTCAGACATAGGATGGGGACACATTGGGCTCCCTAAAAGGACAGGGGGTGTGGTCACCTCATCAACAGAAGAAACACATCAAAGTCAAAGAGATGAGAGCTCATCTGCTGGCTCTTCAGGCCTTTCATACTCTTTTCTCTCCAGAGTCTCTCAAGATGTTCACAGACAATTCCACAGTGATGTGGTATATCAACAAACATGGAGGAACAGGATCTTATCTTCCTTGCCGGTTGGCACTTCTGGTATGGGATCTTGCTCTCAAGTATCAAGTGACTCTTCAGGCAATTTATATCACTTCCGGTCAGAACATTGTGGCAGACACTTTGAGCAGA
This sequence comes from Protopterus annectens, assembly GCF_019279795.1. Lineage (NCBI taxonomy): Eukaryota > Metazoa > Chordata > Ceratodontiformes > Protopteridae > Protopterus > Protopterus annectens. The sequence goes on along the minus strand of NC_056746.1, from coordinate 513,633,750 downwards.
TCCTTAACTCAGTCCCATGAATAGCTACATTACAGGGATGTGTTTCTGTACATAATCCACCAGTGGGGTACTTCTTAAGTGTATCTTTTTGCCTCCCCTCTGAACAGACAACTTCCTCTGTTTTGTGCCAGAGTCCCACATCCTCTGGTGTGGAAGGTGGACACCATCTCATTTTCTTGTAAGGGGATGTTTCTTTATGTATTCCACCCCATTCCTCTCATTTCAAAAGTCCTGTTCAAGATTCAACAGAATGTTTCCAGAATCTTCTTGGTGATTCCCTTTTGGCTGAAATAGCACTGATTCCCTCTACTTCTGCATCTAGCCAGGGGCAATAATCACAAGTTACCTCACAGGGTGGATCTAATCAGACAGCAAGGGATCTCTCAAACATCCCCACCTGTCCATGCTTCAACTGACACTGTGGGAGATTTGATTCCTCACAGATACCTTTTTCCTGAGGATGTGCTTCAAGTCCTACAGGAAGCCAGAAAACCTACTACTAGGAAACCTTACTTAACCAAATGGAAGAGGTTTTCTATTTGGTGTCTGTCTCATAACCTGGACCCACTGAGTATGCACTTACTGTGGATGTTTCTTTGGCTCTCTCTTCTTTGTGTGTCTTACTCAATGCTGGTTTGGCCTATTCTCCTATTAAGGCCCACTTATCAGATGTCTCTGCTTGTCTGCCTTTTTGTCCTGCTTTGGCTTCTAGATTTCAGGTTAAATGATTTCTTAAAGGTATCCTTAATATTTGACTTCCCAGGAGCCTGTTCCTCCCCCTGTGATCTTAATTTTATTTTGGCAAAGTTGACTCAGGCTCCTTTTGAGCCTGCTGCTTCAGCTTCCTTGCTACATTGTTCCTGGAAGACTGTTCTTTTATTAGCTCTTACTTCTGTCAGACAGGTGTTTGAGTTGCAGGCCCTTATGGCTTGTTCTCCTTTTTTGGTCTTTCATGAGGACAGGGTGTCCTTGCTCACTAACCCTTCTTTTATGTTGTAAGGTGGTTAATGAGCTATCACTGAATCAGTTTATTAATCTGCCTACTTTTTTCCCTTTCCACAATCTGACAATGAGAGGGTGCTGCATATTTTGAACTTGCATAGACAATTTAAGGCTTATTTGGATAAGACTAAAGCTATTAGAAAATCTGATCAGTTATTTGTTTCTTTTCATCCTAGATCTTAGGGACTTGCTGTATCCAAGGAAACTATTTCTTCTTGGATTTCTAAGGCTATTTCCTTTTGTTACACTTTTCATTGGCAATAGCCTTCCTTCTTCAGATAAGGCTCATTCTACTAGAGCTTTGACTTCTCTGGGTGCTTTTTTCAAGGGCTTAGATACTAATTCTATTCTTGAAGCAGCTACCTGGACTCATACCTTTATGAAGCACTACAAGTTGGATGGTATCTCTAGAGTTAGGGATGGTTTTGCTAATGCCATTCTTCATGGCTTTTAGGGGGCTCTTCTGTACCTCCCCTCTCGCAAGTTTCCTCTTGAGCTTTGGTACTCTCCCATTTGTTAAGAATACTGCAGCAGTGAATGTAAGGACATAATACACTTGTGTAAAATCTTACCATAACGGTAGATGTCCTTGCCTTCACTGCTTCACTCCCTCCCTCCATCCCCCTAATCATTTGCCTTCCTGGATATACAGGTTACTTTTTGGGTTTCTTGGACTGTGTTCCTACTGGGGCATTCAGTTCTAATTATGGCAGGTCTGAACATCACCTTTATGCCCTACACTATGCAAGGAGAATTTGGGTGATGTTGTGTGTACCTTTTAAAGGTAACAATTAGTCTTTGGTAGACTAGCCAGATGTTCGGGGTTCCATGGCAGGGAATCCCATCTTTTAAGAATACTCCAGCAGTGAAAGGCAAAGACATTTACCGTTATGGTAAGAATTTACACAACTGTACTTTCAATGCATTAAGGCCTTGCTTTCAGATTTATTGCATGTGATAATGTCAGTGAGGTCAATTCCCACCTGGCTTGTCTGTTATAGTCTGGCAGTTGGCACAGAGAACTAAAGCTCTGACTTGTTAATGAGGTACTTTCTGTGCCAAGGGTATGGGGTTTGAATTTTTCCAACTTCATTTGCCTATTTTGTGACCTTAAGCATGTCACTTAACTAGAAAACGTGTTGGGGCAATTAAGAATTTGGGCTAGGCTCCTTAATGATCTCATGGACTACATGTCTAGTTATAACTGAAAAAAACAGTCTGTAGACACAATCAATCATTCAACTAAGCAATGAATAATTAATGGAATATACTTCAGTAGAGTATAATATATGGCATGAGTAGATGTCAATATAAGGTAGTTTGAAATGGAAAAAATGCACACATGGGTTTAAATACATGTAAGTGAGAAAAAAAGTAATAAAGGTACAATGCACTGATGTATGGGATAGAAAACTGGCTCGTAAGCATTTGATATGTGACTATAATGCTTTTGTGCAAAAGAAATTATCAGACCTCAGGAGACATTCTCCCAGCAATATTTGAAAGAAGCCAAATTAATATATACCAGATGAAGAATGTGTTGAGAGAGATATCAGTTAAGAGGAAGGGACACGTTTAATTTTTTATGTTCTACAGGTCTGGAGGATCTTTTTTTTTTTTTTGTCGAGTCTGCATGTGTTTTCTGCAGACATTCTGTTTTCCTATCTCTCCAAAACTTCTTGTTTGACTAGTTACATTAAATTAGCAGTAGATAATATTAATCCTTGTTCTTGTGTACTGGCTCATGGCTGAAAAGGGCTCATAGACCAGCCCATAGTATGTAGTTAACAAATAATACAATGAAATAAAAATAAAACCAGAATAATTTATTAGATTTGGATCTGATACACATGGGTGTGAATGTGGAAAAATGTGAATGCCTGGAATCTTGTGTTAGCTTTCTACAGAAACAGGGTGGCAAATGCAAAGAGAACCAGCAAAAAGATAGACAGCAGGGGTGTTCCAGAAGATGTGTTGCTGATATTGTCTTCTGGAAGCTGCAATGGCACACAGCAGGACCAGGCTTCACTTAACATTTCCCAAGATCCAGCAGCCAGGACACTGCAGTTGAAAATTAAGGATACACAGATATTATATGTTGCAATATGAATATTCACAAGTATTATATTTTGTAATTTAAATAATGTAGCCTTTTCATTTGGAAAAGATGTTAAAAAGTAATGTATAAGCTGAAACAGTTAGTACACAATGAACATCCATGAATATCAGAACATCAAGCAACTGTCTTGCATTTTTTTACTTTTTAATGGTAACCTCTCCTTATCAAATCAGTTTTATCAGCATGAATAATTGAGAAGACAGGATTATCAATAAAGTAGTACAAACATACATTCCTGTTTTGCCCTTTCTACATCAATAAGCAGGTACATGCTTTATAAATATAGAAATAATAAAGGTTCTACACTGGCACTTTGGTACACAGCCTTGTCAAATGGAAGGTAGAGTGACTGGTCATTTCAGTTTATCTGTCTAGTGGCTGTCAAACAGGAAATCTTGATGCCAGAAGTTAGAGAAAGAGCCAAGAACAGAGCTTGTGCAGAAAAAGAGAGTGGTCCACAAAATCAAAGCCTTTTATCAGGTCAGCAAAGAATCAGTTACTTATATGGACCTAAATAAAAACATCTGAACATCTACTCTTCTATTTTCAGATAGCCCAATACCCACTTTATTCTTTTATACAGATGCTAGAGACTGTCCTGGCAAACAAATGGGTGCAAGGCATTGAAAAACTGTTTTGAATAGGACACTGATCTATCACAGAGTGTGCAGTGTGCACACATGCACATAGACAAGACACACACACACACACACACACACACACACACACACACACACACACACACACACACACACGAACTACAGACCTATTAGCCTCACTAGCCTTATCTGCAAGGCCATGGAGTGAATCATCATGGACCTTACCAACAAAGATATAGGCAATCTCCAAACACTTAACCCTACTCAGTTTGGATTTGTCAAAGGGAGATCTTGCCTGTTAAACCTGGTGGACTTCTTTGAGACAGTCACCAAGGCCCTGGATGAGGGGAAATCTCTGCATACAGCCTACCTGGACTTAGCCAAGGCATTTGACACTATCCCTCATTCAAGCATCATTGACAAACTCACCCAACTAGGCATCAACTCTTATATCGTTAGATGGTTCACGAACTAGCTCACTGATAGAACTCATATAGTCAAAATAGGGGAATCTCCCTCCAACAGCAGACCTGTAACCAGTGGTGTTCCACAGGGATCAGTCCTGAGACCTCTACTGTTTGGAATCTATTTCTCCAAAGTACAAGCAAAAACTAAAGGTCTGTAGCTGACAAAGTTTGCTGATGACTGCAAGCTGGGAGCGGTCATAGAATCTCCAGATAATGTCAACATCCTACAAGAGGGTCTTACACAAACAAATGATTAGTGCCAAAGTCATGGCCTTAACCTCAATGCAAAAAAATGTATTATCATTCTTTTCAGTAAAAGCAATGTTCCTGCTAACTACCACATCAATAGCAACACCTTAAGTACGCACTCAGTGGTGAGAGACCTGGGCACACAGGTTGACAGCAACCTTACTTTTGACCACCATGTCTCCACAGTGGTAAGAAGGGCATTCTAGACTGCTTATCTCATAATTAAGAGCATTGCCTCCAGAAAAAAAATAAGTTATAACCTCCTTGTACTCTTCCTTCCTCAGGCCAATAACTGAGTGCAGTGGCCCTTTTGGTATGTACCTTTCTAAGCACCTGCAGTAATTAGACAAACCACAAAAGTTCCTCACAAGGAAAAGTCAAGGTCTCCACCATCATCTGAAATCACTGTCCGTTTATTCTGTTTCATACAGACTGCTCAGAGGTGATCTCTGCCTTGCATATAAGGCAATCTCTGACCCTGCGTTATTGGAAATGCCTCATATTTGAAAGTCAAATGGTACACAGGTTACTCACGCTAAATACCTTAACCTGGTATGTGACATTAATAAAACCTGCCGAAGGGACACCTTTGTCTCCCAGAGGTTACTACACCTTTGGAACAGACTCCCACTTCATGTCAAACAGAGCACCTCATTGGCCCTCTTCAAATGCAATCTGGCTGATTGAATGGGTGACCTTAAATTCACCCAGGGGTTCCACCTATGTCCCTCTTGGACAGGGGCAATAGGTGCTGATCGTGGAAATATGAGTAAGAACTTGGCTAGGCTTGTAAGGGACATAGGGCCATTAGCCTAGTAACTTCCTATGATCCTATGATCTGGAATTGCAAATTTCCATTTCTGTTTTCCAGTTTCTGGATATATACAAAATGTAGCTTTTACTTGGAATAAACAAAATGAACCGTTGAGTCTTACTGGATGAGAAGATTACTAAACCAGCCATCACTCAATATTAGGTATCCATAAGTAGAAGAGTGGGGTAGGCCTTGAGGTCTGTAGGGGGAGCTTTCCCCCTACAGAAAATGTTTGTGTTTTTTAGCATTTTTTTGAGTTATGTTTCTCAGTATAACAAAAAAGAAAAAAAAATCAGTAAAGCACAAATCATTGTAGGGTGACTCAGGTGAACATAAAGTAAACTATTGTGTAGTAGATTTGGTGTTAGAATTATATTCTATAGTCTTGTGTTAGCTCCACCAGTGGTACATTCCAGGCCGAGACTGTTAAACAGAACTAATAAGTATGCAGAAAACATATATAAGTACTGGATACGTCTATCTGTTGATAGCCATTTCTTCAACTACAGGTGAATCAAAAGAATTACACCAAAACACATTCTGTCAAGTCATGGCACCATCCCATGTAGGTGGCAACCCCCCCACCCCCCCACCCCCCACACACACACAAAATTATATATAACTACTTTAAGGTTGCACAACAGTGGAGAAAAGGGAAAACTCTACTGCTGCCAAAAGGTCTTTCTGCATAATTTTTAGATCTATCTGCGTTTATATATTTACACTCATGCATACACTCACATACTCATAGACATATGCACATATGTACGTGTACATGACTTTTGTATGTCATTTTTCTACCAATTCAAACAGTAGACATGAACTGTGAAATAAAGGCAGCACAGCATCACAACTTATGCACTTAATACAGCTACAGTTCCAGTGTTGATAAGACATTACTGGCATTACTATAAAGCAGTAAATCAGATAAACAAACAAGTTGACCACATATATGCATTGGACTAAGCTACCCGTGATAACTAAGCAAGACTATAGTAAAATAGTAAAGAATAAATAAGCTTACTTGAACAGATAAGGAATGTGCCTAATGCTTTTGTTGTGCATTGTCATGACTGTTAATTGAATGCCAGTTGTCTTCACAGAAATATATTTGAAGTTGATGGGTTTCTTATTTTAAACTAAAGACTTCTAATACAATTTAGTAAACAATTCCTTATAATCTGTGCCTTTCATTTGAACTATCTGCAAGAAGGCTGTCACAAAAGGTAACTCTGGGAAACACCAGGAAATTAGAGTGCTTAGCTTTGACATGGACATATTGGTAATCTTTATTATTAAGAAGTTTGATGATGAGAGACCATGTAAAGCCAAGGGGTCAGGGCATGACCTTAAAAGGATTGATGGGTTATTTAATTTATTTATGCAAATACCTGCTGAGGGGAACCACATATTTCATTAATTTGTTTTTGAACAAAAGCAATGGGGGCTTGAATTCCTGGAGCAAAGACTAAAATATTACTCCCTGTGGAATGTGTTTTATTTTGTGCTTTACTGACTGAAACTTGTTCTGCTTTTCTTCACAATTTGTGACTCTTTTTTCTTACCATTATCAGCCTTGATGTTACTGCATTGGGTTTTCTATTTCTTTATGTCCACCACTTGTGTTACACATCTTGATAGCTAGTAGCAGCCCTTTTATTTCTCCTCCTTTTTCTAAATATGATTTGCTAAAAGAGGGGTGCTAGGCTTTCCTGATTTGTTTTTATATTTGAATTTATTGTTTCTGGTTGCCTGCAGTAAAATCTTTTAAACAGATATGATAGCTACTCCTATGTTAGTGGTTTCTGTTGAGTTGGAGAGGAATACTGACAATTTGTGCAGAATGATTTTACTTGTGGTGTAGTCCACAGTTAGGCTGGCCTCCTTTAAGCACAATGCCTGAAGGATATTTGCTGGTGAGAAGAGCAGAAACCTCTCAGCTATGCCCCCATTTCCAATATTCTTATTCTGTCAGTTTTCCAAGTGAACAGTACTAGGATTTAAAAAGTGACCAATGATTTAAGGCCTTTGTCACCAAATCTTGAGGAAAGAAGCTGAGAGTTATGGACACTGATTCTGCCAGTGAGATTAAAAAATATGGTCTGTGTGCAGGGGGGCAGTACACAGAGAAACAAGGTCAGCTCCAGATTCTGAGACAATTGCACGCTATGCTTGAAAAAGTGGTATGTTAGTAAAACCCAAGCCTGCCTCTGGAATTCCATGCATATGCAAATGAACCACACACTATGACACTATGAATACTATTGGTAACAATACTACATAACAAGGATGTCAAGAAAAATGTCTTACAGAACAGTTACAGAAATACATTAGCAGGAAAGAATGGACTATGGTTCTGTGAAGGCTTAGCACACACACACACACACACACACACACACACACACACACACACACACACACACACACACACACAAACACACACACACACACACACACACACACACACACACAGACATAGATAGATCAGATATTTTTTTCCCATCAGTACAGAGCTGCGACTGTCACTGTTTCACAGTGGCACTCTAACTGCTCCCATGTGCACTGGTGGGCTGTACTGACTGTTGTACTCTGCAATAAGGCTCCAGCACAGCAGAATGCATGCTTTTGTCATAATATGAACCCCAGGTAATACATAGATAGGCACTTAGTGTGCAAGAATGGGTAATGAACACAAGGTAGTCTAGTACATTTTTAGAACTGCACTGGCTATTCCTGTGTACTACAGCTAACAGCAGAAGTGCACACTACATACAGCCACACCTAACATGAAACATGCAAAGCTCTGCTGCTAAATGTAAGGTCATATGAGCACACAAGAGCCATAATGGCATAGGGTACACAACGCTGATCAGTATATGTCTGTAACCCCCCCATGTAGTGCCTTGTGTGGTCCTGCAGTATATCCCTAAGTTTCATATCTAGCAGCAAAGTACACATCAATAAAGTTATGAGCTGTTAATTGGCTTCATCCTGTAGTTATAGATTTGATTATCTCCCCTTTTACTTGCATACTGTGTGACTCCAAATATGTCACTTGACTAGACTGACTCCATATCACACTTGACAAGATTCAATTGCATGCAAATACATTTAAGAAATGCCTAAACGTAAACATCAACAAAGAGATCCAGGCAATTTTAGTGCTATCAAATAAATAATAAAGTGAAGTAAATAATCAGCACCGCTGGAAAATAAATGGCACTGAGCACCAATAAAATAGAAAATGTCAATGAACAATAAAATAGGCTTAGTGACAACCTCTGGCAGTCAATAACAGTTACCATATAGATGTCTATTCAGACCAAGTAATGTCCACTCTATAATTCAAAAAGGAATCGCAAAAACTTCAAGTAAAAACCTTTTATTCAAAAACGAAAAACAGGTAAGCGCTTTCACCAAAGTGGCTTCTTCAGACCTCAAAGATACAATTTGAGTGAATGTACTTCACTATTTGTAGGTGGATAACCTACTCAATCATGACATCACAACTGGTAAACAGGCAAGTAAGATTAATTAGTTAATAAATGAATCCACATACTCCTCAACCTTAAACCATCTGTACCACAAGTATCCCATCAGGAAGGCATAAAAGATATAAATATGCCAACAAAAGTACATTGTTTAAATACAAAATGTAATTAAATATATATATCACATATATCAGAGAAACGTAATCAATAAATGACATATATAAAATGTATTGTTAAAAGTATATAATTAAAAAAATATATATAGTATGTATTACTTAAACATTTACTTAAAATTATATAAAGTTTACTTAAAAACAAGCCTCTTATTTTTAAGAGCTGGTTTAATAGGGATTTTCTCATTTAAACCAGGGTATAAATGGTCTTGAAATCTGATGATCCAATTCATTTCATTCCTCTCTGTAAAATTCCTAACGTCACCACCTCTTAAACTAGGTATATTAATATAAATAACAATCTTATAATATATAATATATAAACATTGGAATGTATTAACTATAGATCCCCTCATTAAAGTTATTGTAGGGGAACAACCACAGTTTTTATTTAAAAATAAGAAAAATTTGTTTAGACTTTTATGCCATCCTTCTAATAATGTGCATTCCCCCAAGACAATTTACATCTAGGAACTAGACCTTGCTATAATTGCAATTTCTGTTCTTATATTTGTGATTCTGTTGTTTTTGTACATCCTAATACTTCACAAATATATAAGTTTGATATAACAGCCGATTTGTAACACCAAACATGTTGTTTATCTTGCTGTGTGTTCCTCCTGTCCTGCCTTTTACGTTGGTAAAACTGGCAGGAGACTCAGAGACAGGGTGAGAGAACATTTGTACCAAATATGCATTAAATCAGGCACAAATGCACTTTCAAAACACATCATAGCCACTGATGACACACATTCTTTTAAATGTATGGTTATTTATATTAATATACTTAGTTTAAGAGGTGGTGACGTTAGGAATTTTACAGAGAGGAATGAAACGAATTGGATCATCAGATTTCAAGCCCATTTATACCCTGGTTTAAATGAGAAAATCCCTATTAAACCAGCTCTTAAAAATAGGAGGCTTGTTTTCAAGTAAACTTTATATATTTTTAAGTAAATGTTTATGTAATACATACTATATATATATTTTTAATGATATACTTTTAACAATACATTTTATATATGTCATTTATTGATTAAGTTTCTCTGATATATGTGATATATATATTTGATTGTATTTTGTATTAAACAATGTACTTTTGTTGGCATATTTATATCTTTTATGCCTTCCTGATGGGATACTTGTGGTACAGATGGTTTAAGGTTGAAAAGTATGTGGATTAATTTATTAACTAATTAATCTTACTCGCCTATTTACCAGTTGTGATGTCATGACTGAATAGGTTATCCACCTACAAATAGTGAAGCACATTCACTCAAATTGTATCTTTGAGGTCTGAAGAAGCCACTTAGGTGAAAGCGCTTACCTGTTTTTCGTTTTCGAATAAAAGGTTTTTACTTGAAGTTTTTGCGATTCCTTTTTGAATTATAGAGTGGACATTACTTGGTCTGAATAGACATCTGTATGGTAACTGCTATTGACTGCCACAGGTTGTCACTGAGCCTATTTTATTGTTCATTGACATTTTCTATCAAATAAATAGCCACAGATTCTGCACTACTGAATAGGTAACCTATTGATGAATGTAGACTGGATGCGTGAGCTTCAATTGCTCAAGGTTCAACTTGCCAATTATCAGAATTCCTCCATAGGAAATCACTGTTGGCAAGTTGTGCCAGAAGTGATTCCCTTTTGGGGGAATTCCCTCTTCCTTGAATTGATGCGACCATGGAGTTGATATATATAATTTTGTGGGTGTGGGAAGACTTGTTTCCCTCATTGGGGGTGCAAGGGACACTGTCCTCCCCCTAGGCAAAAAACACTTTAAATTGTTTTTCAGCAGGATGTTTGGTGAATGCAATTCAGGCATTCCAATACTCAGTGTATTTGCTTTCATCCAGTCATAGTGGAAGTGTGCTGAGTACTTTTTCATAATTGTAAGTCCCTCTTTCTAAGTATGTACAGTGCTGTTGAGTAAATGGTTTCACAGCTGTACATCCTTTTAAAATTATAATCCTCCAAGGACCCATGATTCTTTGTAATATTACCACCATCCTACCACTCAGTTTTCACCCAATCCCCAGTGCTTTTTAACTATAGAAATACTCAGTGCACTATGCAGACAAATGGTATCCCATGCTGCTATGTTACTATTTATTTATGTCTTAGATATGCTAATAACCAGCTCGCAGATACTTATTTCTGTTCTTGAATCACCCATCTATCAACACAGAAAATAAGTCACTATCTCCATAATGAGTAGCAAGGTTAGGATGTTAATTCCCATAAAAAGTGAATCCATGTGATCTTGATGCTGACTTGTTTTTTTATTGTTTTCCTTTTGAAAGTAGTTATATTTTATATTTTGTTGCCTTTTTAGGATGATTCCAAATCTCACCTTAAATTAAGTTGGCAGAATGATAGTAACAAGGCTGTAAGGTATAACTCACCTGAGATTTATTTATTTAATTATTTATTTGCCGTTTGTTTCCTGGGGAAGTCCGACTGGGCCAGAAAGTGCCCATTTTCAGTGGAGGCCAGGGGAGAAAAGCTCCACAATCTTTTCAAAAATCAAATACAGATATTTTAAATCACAAAGTATTATGTTACACTACAAAGCATCAAGTACAGATATTTTAAATCACAAAGTAACCAAGCCCAACAGTGAAAAGTGAGACTGCAAGAAGAAAAAACACTGCTCCAAAGCCAAAAATGGTATTTTAATAAACAAACATAAGCACTTTCATTTCCAATGCTACAGAAACATCATCAGACCTGATGATGTTTCTGTAGCATTGGAAATGAAAGCGCTTACATTTGTTTACTAAAATACCATTTTGTGGCTTTGGAGCAGCGTTTTTTCTTCTTAACTCACAAAGTATCATATTACACTACAAAAACATAAGAGAGAAAAAATGTTGTAACGAGAAAAACATAGAACATATGTTTCATAGAGTGCAATGAAAAATAATAACGAGTTGGAGAAAATGTGAGAGGAAAAACTCAATATGGTTATAGAAGGAATAAGGATGGAGAGAGAGATTATAAAAAGAGTGCAGGGTAGGGTGTCTACAGGTAGCTTAGATGAGTAGGAAGGAAGAGGTAGAGGAAAGGTCTGCAGAGATGAAGTCAATAAGGTAAGGTAGTGAGAAAACCAAAAGAAAGGAGTGGCATATGAGAGGGATGTGGAGTGTAATTTTGGTTGAAGCGGGTGTGTCACAAAAGGAAATATTGCCAGCCCAAATATCGGGAATTTTGTAAATAATTCTATGTCATTTGTGAATATTGATATGATTTATACAGAAGTGTGTGTAAAGTACTGAGCTAAAATGTAACCACAGTGTACCCTATTGGAATAGAACAGGAATGTACCTGCACTATTGTGACTGTTTATAGATATGTTTAATGGAAACTGGAATACAGGAGGTTAACTTGAAAAAAATTCAGAGAAAATAGTTGAAATTAAATTGTTTCATTATTACGTCATAAAAGTTAGTTTCAATGCAACAAGGAGACAGGATGTCTAGAACTAGAGCGCCTTCTGCATTGTTTTGTAAGTGTTTTATTATTTTATGTCTCCTAGCAGTTGCAAACATCTGAAGGCTATGTATTTTCACAGAGAGATGCTAAATTCTGTTAGTTTCTGACAAAAGGGGTTTAGCTTGGGAACTAAAGTCAGTTGACAAAAAGTGATGTTATACAAGCTAACCCAGCAATAATATTTGATATTAGTTTAAGAGCTGTCTGAGAGAGAGAGAGAGAGACTGTGCATTTTGTACTTTATCTTTTACCAGGAAACATTCACTCACCTCTGTACTTGCTTTGCTGTAAGTAAGTTTCTAGGGCATAGTAACTCTTTTAGATTCAGATAGGAATATAGTGAAGTATAGCTTAGATATTTTCATTATTTATTTGAAACTGTCCTGCAATGTTGTTTTAAATATTTCCTGTGATTTTGAACTCTGAAGTTACTGTGATTATTTACTGAGTATTTTCTTGCTCTTTTTTATTTATTATTAAATATATTTAAATCTGTATTTGTGGCTGATACTTGTGAAAAATATTTATACTCCTAGAGTATTTGCATATCTATTTGGTGACATTGTGCAGGCCACTACTAATAGCGTGGCCCTTGGTCAAACTACCATTTGGATTAATAGTAACATTACACAGTAAGATTGGATACCCTTTGCTAAGGGCCTTAAAGTAGCTGATAAAGAGCTGGCAGGTGGCAGTGATAACTACCTTATAGTCTGGGCAGAAGGGGCATAACTAGTAAACCTGTGCCTGTCTTTCTCTGGTGTGTGTGTGTGTGTGTGTGTGTGTGTGTGTGTGTGTGTGTGTGTGTGTGTGTGTGTGTGTCAGCTACTTGCACAGAGACACAAAGCACTGGTCAGACAGAGAGGGTGCTGGAGATCTTAGCTTGGCCACTCAGCTGAGATCTCAACCCTAAAGCTGTGCCATTGGGGAGTCTTATTGGGAATCTGGAGAAGGAGGGAGAAATCAGCCCCAGACTGACTGTGATCTTTGTATGCTGTTAAGGGAAATTGCACTTTACTGTGTGTGCACTTGTCATCCCCCTAGTGTGTATGTCCCTCACTGTTGCAAGTGATGAGATTGAGGCTCCTTGATTACTGGGCCAGTGTTGGGGCATCACATATTAATTGGCGGCAGTGGTGGGATATCCACATATTAGGATTCAGTGGTGTGGATATTTAATTCCTGTAGCCTGTGGACAATGGTCACTAAGGAAGGTGTTTGTACTCTCAATCAGCCACACCCTGACTATTCAGAGTTTCATATCACAAATGTTTTATTTATTTTTTTGTTAGCTTAGTAAGGGAGAGCAGGCAAGGATGTCAGCAGAGAAGTATGGCAAGCCGACATTGAGCCAGTTAAATGAGATGTCCCATGCTAAAGGAGTGGTGCATGCTAACCTGACTAAAGCAGAAATGATTGCAGCCTTAGGCACAGCTGCATCACAGACCAGCAATCAGGAGGACAACCAGGCTGGCCTTGGATATGTATAACTCTCATAAAATGGACAGTTCAGCCTTTCACAGAGGACTTAAAAAATCATCTGGAGTTAAAGAGACTTAAACTGGAGGCCAAACATTTGGAAATAGAAGCAGCAGAGAGACTGAGAAATCTGGAGGCTGAAGAAAATGAGAAACTGTGACATCTGGAAGCTGAGAAGAATGAGAGACAGAGGCAACATGAAAAGGAAATGCTGACTCTTCACCAGAGTCATGGAGGTAATGGGGAAGGGAGTAATGGAACCCCAGAAGCAACAAAGGTTAGTACATTTCTTCTGCAATTTACAGAGGGTGGTAATTTTGATAGTTTAATTCATATGTTTGAAAGGGTATGTAAACAGTATAATGTTGACCAAGGGCTCTGGGTATGGCTCCTGACCCCTTCACTCCATGGTAAAACTGTAACTGCTGTTTCTAAATTGTCTGATACTGATTGCTTAAAATACAATAAGGTCAAGAATTGTTTGTTAGAATGTTTTAAGTTAACCCCTGAAGCTTATAAGAAAAATTTCGTAAGCATAGACACAAGGCAGATGAAAGTCTGTGTGAATATATTGCTGAACTAAGCACTTATTTTCATAGGTGGGTGAGTGGCTGTTAGGTCACCACTTTTGAAGGGCTGGCAGACCTTTTGGTGAGGGAACAAGCCCTTTTTGCCTGAGGACATGAGAGTCTGGTTAGCAGATAGAGAATGTAACACAGCAGATGAGTTGGTGAAAAAAGGAAACCTAGCAAGCAAGGCATCACTGCACAGGAAATGGATACTCAGTGCTGATCATGGGTCTAAGGGAACCCATGGTGGGAAGCCTAGACTGTCCCAGCAGTGTCCACCAGTAGAAGGGGAAACCACTAGTCCAGGTACACATCCAGGACCAAGGGTTAAATGTTTTAAATGCAAGTAGTGGGGGCAATGTAGCCTTTAGATATCCATGTAAGCAAGGTGGTGAACAAAAGGTTGGAGAGTCAGTAAAGGGAATGACAAAAGGCTAGCAGTAAGTTGTCTCAAGACAACAAGGGTACAAAAGTACCACAAGAGGTTATATCCTAGTTTAATAAATGGGCAACAGTCCACTGCTAAGAAAGACACAGCCTCTGACCTAGCCATTGTGAAGCCTGAAATTGTTACAGAGCAGCACTACTTCCTTGGGCAGTCTACTCCAGTCAGAGCTTTAGGGGAAGCCCCATTCCAAATACCTTTGGCTAAGGTTCACCTTGACTGAGAGGGTGAAAAAGGAAGCAATCAAGTAGCTGTGTTTGAGGATATCCCTGCAGATATCCTGATAGGGAATGATTTTGATAATGTGGTACCATGTGTGCATTCAGTTACACACAGTCAGGCTTGGAGACAAGCATGTGGGTCTGGTAGCCTGGGGAAAACCCAGAAAGACTGCACACTTGCAGCCAGGACTGGTGAGGTGGTTACTTCAGGGAGGGAGCTACCCTGTAGCAGTGAGACTGAAGGTGAGACACAGCTGCTTGAGTGTATTAATGTTCCCTTGGACACAGTGACTACAAGGACAGAGGTGAGTACTAGTACCCAGGCTGACAGTGAGGCACCACTGTCAGAGGATACCAGACTTCCTGTGGAAGGGGGGCTGGGAAGGGTTAAAAAGAGAGAGTTAAGACAGGCTCAGCTCTCAGGCCCTACTTTACAAGGCCTGAAGGAGGTAGCTAGTTAGGCACCTGATTCTAAAGGTAAGGGGGGATCTGTATACTGGGACAAATAATTATTGTATAGAGAGTGGACCCCTGAGGGAGGGTTAGAGAGTAAGAGAATACAGCAGTTGGTGGTGCCAGAGCCTACCATCTGGCACTTCTAGCCATAGCCCCTGATATTACCTTTGCAGGTCATATGGGCATAAAACATACAAAGAGATGCATTATGCTGAACTTATATTGGCCTGGGGTTTCCAGAGATGTAACAGGTCCTACAGGATGTGTTAACAGTGCCAAAAGCTACGCAATTCAGGAGACAAGGTGAAAGCTCCTTTAATGCCTTTGCCTGTGATTGAGGATCCATTTCAGCGGGTAGCTGTGGATAGTATGGGACCTCTGAGTACCCCAAATTCCACAGGGAAAAAGTATATCCTAGTGGTAGTAGATTATGCTACCAGATACCCTGAGGCAGTGGCTCTGTCCTCCATTGAGGCAGACAAGGTGGCAAATGCTTTGTTAGAGATTCTCAAAAGGATAAGTTTCCCAAAAGAAATACTGACTGACAGAGGTGACAATTTCATGTCAGACCTGCTGGCTTGTCTGTGGAAGCACTGTGGGGTGAATCACCTAAAGACCACCCCCTGCTATCTCCAGACTAATGGTGTTGTTGAGAATTTAAACTCTACACTCAAGCTAATACTACAAGCATTTTCAGACCAGTTTAAGAGGGACTGGGACAAATATATGCCCCATCTGTTGTTTGTTTACAGAGAGGTGTCCCAGGAATCCACAGATTTTTCACCCTTTGAGCTGCTGTATGGGCATAGGGTGAGGGGACCTCTAGATTTGATTTGAGATGAGTGGGAGGATGAGTGTGAATCTCACAAGGAATCTGTTGTAGCCTATGTCCTAAACCTCAGGACAAGGCTCAGGGAAATCATGGGCTTGGCCCAGGAGAATCTGGCAGAAGCCCAACAGCAGAAAAAGGTCTGGTATGACAGGATTGCTTAGGCTAGAGAGTATGCTGTAGGGCACCAGGTAATGGTTCTCATTTCTGTCAGACACAACAAGCTGCAGCCAGCTTGGGAGGGACCCTACAAGGTGGTAAGGAAGGTCAGTGATGTTAACTACATGGTAGAATTGCTAGGTAGGAGACAGCGGCACAAATTGTACCATGTTGATGTGGTGAAAGCTTACTATGAGAGGGAGGCCCGTCTGCTTAGTACTGGCAATAGGAGGCATGAGGAGTCTGAGATCTATGGCTACAGAGAGCCAGCCAGGAAAATCCTAAATTACTATGGTGGAGCCTACGGTTGCAGACATGTAATGGGACAGTGCAGCATGGTACTGAGGGCAGCTGGAATCTGAAGACAGGGAATGGGGCGGTGTATTTCCAGATAGGTTCACCCTCTCAAGCAACGTTTCTCAAGGGTCACTTGAAAAACTAGCTTGGGTTTTTAGGGGGGGGATGTGACACCAGGGAAATACTGCCAGTCCAGCTATCTCGAATTGTGTAAATAATTATATTTCACTTGAAAATATTAATATGGTTTATATAGAAACATGACACTGCCAGCCCTGGTATCTGGAATTTTGTAAATAATCATATGTCATTTGTGAATATTAATAGGATTCCTATGCTTGTCTTACAAATGTAAGATAACTATATGTTATGTGTATATTAAACTACTGGTGCAGAAGTGTGTGTTGAACTATATGTTCTGTACTGAGCTTCAAGAATGTAACCACAGTGTACCTGCTGGAAAAGAACAGAATGTTTACGATTGCATTTATCTCTCAGTTTCACTAAAGGAGACAGCATGTCTAGAGCTAGAAGATTCTTTCTATTGTCTTGTAACAGAAATAATTACTAGGTTTAAAATGTAAAGTGTTTTTATTGCTCTGTAACTTTCTAGCAGCTATACTTCTGAGAGATATGTACTTCTCACACAGAGATGCTAACAATTGTTAGTTTCTGTTAGCCTGGGAACTGAAGGCAGGTGACAAAGAGTGATGTCACCCATCTGACCCAGCAGTAATATTTTGATATTAATTTGGGAACTCTGTCAGAGACTGTGCATTTTGTGCCTTGTCTTGGATCTAGAAACATCCACTCATCATCTGCACTACATTTGCCTTGCTCTGTAAGTAAGATTTAGGCATATTATCTTTTAGCTACAGATAGGAATATAGTAAAAATTAGTTTAGATGCTGTCTGTATTTATTTGAGACTGTTCTGCAATGTTGTTTTAAAATATTTCCTGTGATTCTGAACTCTGTAGTCATTGTGCTGAGTTATTGAATATTGTCTTGTTCTTTTGTTATTTATTATTAAATTTGTTTAAACATTTTAATTGTGGCTGGTTTCTTTAGAGATATTTAAGCTCTTAGAATACTTGCATATGTATTTGGTGACACTGTATGGGCCACTCCAGTAGCCTTGGTCTTGGTCACACTTACCATTTGGATTATTAGTAACATTACACAGTAGGATTGGACACCCTTTTGTAGGGGCCTTATAGCAGCTGATAAGTAAGGGTGGCTGGTGGCAGATGGTACTCCCTTATAGTCTGGGCAGAGGGTGGCATAGCAAGTAAACATGTGCCAGCCTTTCCCAGGTGTGTGTGTGTGTGTGTGTGTGTGTGTGTGTGTGTGTGTGTGTGTTTGTATGTCACTCAAATCTCAGAGTGTGTGTGTGTGTGTGTGTGTGTGTGTGTGTGTGTGTGTGTGTGTGTGTGTGTGTGTGTGTGTGTGTGTGTGTTAGCTACTTGGGCAGGGACACGAAGCACTGGTTGGACTGAGAGGGTGCTGGAGGTCTTAACTTGGCCACTCGGCTGAGATCTTAACCCTATAGCTGTGTCAGTGGGGAGTCTTACTGGGATCTGGAGAAAGAGGGAGAAACCAGTCCCAGACTGACTGTGATCTCTGTATGCTGTTAAGGGAAATTGTACTTCACTGCGTGTATACTTGTTCATCCTCCCAATGTGTACATCCCTCACTGGTGCTAGTGGTGACAACTGAGGCTCCTTGATTACTGGCCAGTGCAGGGGCATGACAAAAGCATTCTAAACTATGACAGGGGAGAGAAGAAAAAGGAATTACAAATAATGTGTAGGGAATCACTAAAGAGACAATATAAAGGTAAATGATTTAATGTTTAAGAGCAGCAGAAGCTAAGGTGTAATAAGCATAGGTGGGGGATGGGAGTATGGTGGGGGACAGAGGAGAGACCGCACAGCTGTGAATGAGGAAGCTATAGGAAAGAGGGGTTCTTATGCTATGGTGACATTACCATTTAAGTTATATAACTAGAGTTGGGACAGTTAGCCACAATGGTGCAGTGGTAGCATTGTCGCCTCACAGCAAGAGGTTCTCCCGTTCAATTCTCAGCTGAAGTGCCTTCTGTGTGGAATCTGCATGTCCTCCCCACAGTCGAGTGGCTGGCATTCGAAAGACATGCGAGAATGTGTGTTTCTTCGCTGAAGGTTGGGCGTCGAGCTGGCACCTCAGCACCGTAAAAATCTACTGCCAATCATTAACAGACTGGAGTTCCGCTGTGCTGACCCCTAATCAGGAAAAGCTGAAAGAAGAAGAAGAAGAACTAGAGTTGGGACAGTTGTACTGTTGCTCCTTGAGTAGTTGGGATTTAAGCTGAGCTCTAACTTTAGAGCAGTTAGTATGGTCTTTGAGACTGGCAATTATATTGAGACTGGTAGTTATCCCCATATTGTTGGCCCTAAAGTAGAGAAACAATGTGTTGTGCAGGATTATTCTGGGAGTATGTAATATGGAGCCTGGAGGAGACTGATATTTAGGTTATAGGATTTTTTTGTGCCTTTTGCAGCTAGGGGTGGGGGTGTTTTCTCAGTTGAAAAGTTTAAATACATGTGAGGCTAGAAGAAGATTGGCCTGTTGTGCAATGAATAGCCATTTAGCTTTTTTGGTTTCCAATGCAGTGATGTTCATGGCATGGGAAAAGGGTTATAAAACAGCATTTTTGCTGAAGATTTGCAGGGCTTTATTAGTCTTATTAGAGGCAGCAATAATCAGTGGTGGACCATATTCTAGTTGGGCTAGTAGAATATCCTTCCAAATGTCTGTTCTGGCTACTCAGGTGATATAGAGATTTTCTGAACCAAAAATAACCAAAAATAAATCTTTTGTTTAGTTTTTGTTATATGTAATTGGATGTTTTGACTGGTCTTACAACCCCTTTTTTTGCAAGTGCTCTGGAATCTTGATAAGTTCCTGTCTGGACCCAAAAGTATTTAGTGGTAGTTTGTTATTAGCAAGTTAGTGGGTAAGTGCTTACGCAGGTCTTCTTGATGTAGGCTTTATATCATACTTCTCAACTGCCCAGATTTTTACAAAATATCCACATTTTTTGCCACATATTTTTGGTCTGTTCCTCAGAAAATTTATGTTGTTTTGGCAAATCTCTGAGGATGGGTGTCACTAAATTATGACATACATATGAGTTTCACATTTCAGAGCCTTCAGAAAATGCATGCTAATTTAAATCTTGTTATTCTAGCATTCTTCAAAGTTTGTAAGAGCAGTATTTAAAATGTGTCCCTATTTCTGGGCCTTTGTCCTCCCATATTTTTAGGCTTTGTCCAGAGATCTTCCGCTGAGAAGTTGAGGGGTATGCTTTGGATGGAGGAAAGGGAGGGGCTTGAGAGGGGCCTGATCAAAAAATTACTATATCATCTGCATAAAAGATGATGAGTGGCTGGCATCAATCACACGGGGGGGGGGGGTATAGAATGGAGTACTAAGGAAAACCTTTTGATGATGAGGTAATCCAGGAGATGGAGGGTCTAGTGTTAACCCTGAAGTGGCAATTGTAAAGTCTTATAACCAAAGGGAGGCAAGGACGTACTCTGAGTGGGCAATGTGGTTTAGTAAAAGAGTGTGGCCAGCTACAGGAAGCCAAAGGCCTTAGTAAGATGTATGAATTTTAGGGCCAGTAAGAATTCTATTATCCATGTTAGTAGGTTTATGCATGAGGAACCAGAGTATAGTCATTGAAAAGGGCCAGAGCAGAGTCCATGTTGTTTAGAGGACAGAAGGTAATGTTGTTTGATGTAGTAAGAGAGGTTGGAGTAAATAATTTTCTAAGAATACTCCCCAAAGTTTGTTGACTTGAGATAAGGCAGTAGTGGGAGGTGTCAGAGGAGTTGGGGTGTTTTGGTATGAATCTGAATGGAGAAGTTTGACTCGCCACCATTACTGAGCCAGCAACAATTTTCATATAAGTTATTAAAAAAATATATATAAAGCTGACCTGTAGGATGTCAAAAATATTACAGACAGTGTAAAACATAACTCTTAATTGCCTTAATTGTACAGAATTCCCCTTATTTGCCTTATTTCTTAGCTCTTTTCTCCATAAAATGTTTGATTTTATGGTAAATCACTGAGCATTACAGTTAGTGTATAATGGCAGTAATTCTACTTTCATACTTATTATTCAGAAACATGCACATTGATGTAAAACCGTTGTTCTGTTAACCTTTTCAAGTGAATTAGAGCAATTTTTAAAATGTAACCCTGATATTTGACTTTGGCCAACCCCCCCACCCCCCGCATTATTTTTGGCTTTTCCCTGACTCATGATCAAAAATGTTGTGAGCTATACTGAAAAACTATTTATTGTATCCTAGGACAGATTCAGAAAAGTCGCACATTAAAAAAGAAAAGAAAAATGCAGCAAAACGTAAATATCGGCAACATGACACACACTGCACACCACCTCTGTAAGATCTCTGTGTAGGTACAGAGACTAAAACACACAAGTGTGGTACATAGAAAAGAAAACAACATCTCCACTAAATCATTTCATAGTATGGAAACATCCCAAGGGAAAAAAAGTACTAAATGTTCCTGTTCAAAGAAAGGAATGAAAATATTTTTCTTTTTAAACAAGACTGTTGTATAATAGTGAAAAAAAGATTCCCAGCTGGAAGTGAAGCCATATTTACTCCATACAAAATGTACCCACCAAGACTTCAGCTTCATAGGTAAACCATGCCAACTATGGTTAAATCTGTCTTTACTGCAAGCAAGGTGATGATTAACACTCTAGAAGACCATTACGGTCTCCCTACAAGTTTTGTTTTTTTCTTAGACTGACTAGTAAATAAATGTTATGCCAACTATTTGTAATTTTGCGCTAATAATACTTTATTGTGCTCAATCAAGGTTAGCATTTTAACATGGTAAAATGTACCCAGGTCCATGTCACAGCTGAAAAGGTCCAATGTACAAGACAGTTCACCTAGTCAGTAAATGGAAAAAAAAAGTAAATGACATAATTGTAGATCGCTACCAGCAGTAAGCACTTCAAAATCTGATAGCATTTTCTTTATTGAGATAGGTGCATGTGTGCATGCTCGTCTAATCTAATTTTCCTTCAAAATCAAGCCCACTCCACATGAGGCATGGCTAAAGCCTTGGTTACAGCCCAAACAATCCAGAATGAGCAAGTGTCTTGTTGGAGGAACCTGCAAAGGAGGAATCAGAGTGAGTGCCTGATGCCAGTACTGTCTTCTAATGAGGGCTAAGAGAGGTTCAGGCCACTGCAATGCTAACAGATAGTGAAGAGAAGTATATGGAACACTGAGTATGGGTTGGGGATGTGTCAGTAGCCTTCATTACATACGCACTCAGTCATAGAAAGGTATAACAGGTCTTCACATCTGCAAGGATCCAATGGTGGAGTTAGTATCAGAAACCTAGAAAAATATTCATGGCTGCCTGGATGATAGCCATATTGTGAGTGTCTGTCACTTCGATAATGAGAAAATAATGGCACAAGCAGAATGGCAGTACTGAAAAGTCAGCAAGGTTTGGGAAGGAAGGAAATGCAGATAAAAAAATATCTTCAGAATTTTTTATATTTATTTATATTTATTTTTTATATACTTGCTGCCATTGTTATAATTTAAATATAGTGAGACTAGCAACAGAGAAAAGATATTTTGCAATGATCTCATATTTACACCAAGTATGGACTTTTTAAAATATCGCATTTGATTTATTTTCATCTCACACCTAAACAGATATATGTGTGGCTCAGATTGTTCCATACTGGGTGTTTTAATGTGTGATAAAAGCAGGGACTGCCAGCACAGTTAGCTGGAATTTTGTAAATAATTATATGTCATTTGTGAATATCAAAATGATTTATATAAGATGCTTGTGTTACAAATGTATTACAACGGTATGTCATGTGCACTGTATATCAAACTGGTTTGTACAGAGATGTGTGTGTTGAAAAGGTATTTTACTAAGTCTTTGTATTTGAAATGTATCCACAGTGTGCCCTACTGCAGAGAACAGAAATGTACATGCACTATTGTAACTGTTTAAATGTATGTTTTGACAGATGAAACTGTAGGTTTAACCTATGTCCAACGAACTTTAGAAAAATATCTGAAATTAAATTTCTTTATAGGCCATAAATATGCTATCTCACAGATTTCAAGGCAGCCAACGACACAAAGTCTGTACTAGGAAGCTTTCTGTATATTTTGGGGTGAGCTAATCACTACTCTGAAAGCATGGAGAATGCAATTGTTTTATGACTTCTAGCACCTGCAAAAGATCTGATCAAAAGCCCTTGCATGTGTATTTTTACGGGTAGGTGCTAAATACTGCCAGCTACAAGCAATGGAGATTTTGCTTGGGAACTAGAAGTCAGATGACCAGAAATTATGTCATTCTGCAAGCTATGCCAGCAGTAATATTTTAGATATTATTTTGAAAAGTTTCTTAGAGTGAGACAGAGAGTTCTGTATTCTATCTTGGACCTGGCAACAAGAAGCACTCACCATATCATCTGTCCTGCTTTATTAGTAAGTTATTAGGGTATAGTATACTTTTCTTAGATTCAGTTAGAAATATACTGAAACTTAGTTTAGATATTTTTCTTTATTTGTCTGAGCCTGTCCTGCAATGTTGTTTTAAATATCTCCTGTGATTCTGAACTCTAATGTCACTGTGAATATGTATTTAATATTGTTTTGTTCTTTTATTATTTATTATTAAATATATTTAAATCTTCCATGGTGGCTGATCTTTATAGAGATATTTAAGTTTTTGGAGTACTTGCATATTTATTTGGTGGCACTGTGTGGGTCACTCCTAATAGCCTTACTCTTGGTCAAACTACCATTTGTATTAATATTAATTTCCCTCATTATATTGGGTACCCTTGTAAGGGCCTCAAGGTAGCTGGCAGGAGTGACTGGTGGCAGTGGTAACTACCTTGTAGTCTGGGCAGAAGGGGGCATAGCTAGTAAACCTGTGCCAGCCTTTTCCAGGTGTGTGTGTGTGTGTGTGTGTGTGTGTGTGTGTGTGTGTGTGTGTGTGTGTGTGTGTGTGTGTGTGTTTAAATAAAATCTCAAAGAGTGTGTGTTTAAATAAAATCTCAAAGAGTGTGTGTGTCAGCTACTTGGGCAGGGACACAATGCACTGGTTGGACAGAGAGGGTGCTGGAGGTCATGACTTGGTCACTCAACCGAGATCTAAACTCTATAGCTGTGTCAGTGGTGAGTCTTATTGGGGATCTGGAGAAAGAGGAAGCAGACCTGGACTGAATGTGGTCTGTCTGTGCTCTTAAGGGAAATTGCACTTGATGTAGAGAGAGTTGCATCTGGAAATGCTGTGTGTGTACCTGTTATCCTCCCAGTGAACATTCCCCCACAGGTGCCAGTGGTGAGCATTGAGGCTCCTTGATTACTGGCCCAGAGGTAGGATATCCATGTAGGTTGTCACCAAATGTATCACAGTTTTCTTTTTTTTAATGGCTTCTCCTGCAACTGTTGTATCACTTACCACTCTCACCTAACAGACTTGTGGGATATTGTAAGTCAGAACTGTTCTCTTGCTTCAGTGTTTTTTAATTTATTCATAGTTCCTATGTCAGGATAGTTAGAAGAGCTCAAGAGTAAGGCAAATTCATTGTTTTTATAAAACCAGACCAGGACATATTCACATGAAAAAGGCAGCAATATCTAAGATGCCAAGGGAAAACATAAATAAAATTAATTAGATGACACATAACTGAACACAGTACAAGACAAAATCTTCTGTACAGAAGAAATCCATGTCCTCCCACTTTTGTACAGTATTTCACTTTACTATGAACGCCACTAATACCCTCCTGCTGGGCCTAGATTGACTGGATTCACCATCACATACGCATGTACTGCAGTGTTCCTTACTGATCAGTTGTATTGAGCGGACAGCAAGTCATAGAGCTGAGGCATTCATTGTTTGTGCTCACAGTATCACAGGTTGTGCTTTTAACTGCAGTTTAATGACACACACAGTACACTGAAGCTCATAGCAACAAGAGAAAATTAATAAGCATCTTCATAGCATGGGAAAGGCTTACTAGGAGGAGCAGTTTTAAAGTTTGTCTGCAGTGAAATGGCTATTAATGGGTTTTTTTTGTCTGAAATCTTTTCCAAGTTTTTGCCTTATACTTTTTTATTGGTGTATCCAAACTCATAGGCTGATCTTTTTGCACTCTTATCCCAGTAGATGCGCTTATAGCTTGCTTTACGTATGGTAATGTCAGATCTCCAGGTGTGGTCTAAGATGATTGTGCAGCACTATTTCTGAAGGCGGAGACATGTATTGACATACATGTGCAAAATTAACCTGACATGGTCTCAGAAGAATTCACCAGTCTATGAGTCATTCATATTTTGTATTAAGTAGCATTCTCTACACAATTGTCCTCTATCCTGCTCAGAAGAACACTGACTGTTTAATTTTCCCTCCCCTTATAACTATTAAAGACCATGGTTTGAGTGTAACAGTAGGACAGACAGATATCAGCTGATCTTGCCATTTCCTCACTCTGAATCTAGTTTGTTCACTGTTTTTGTTCCAAACATTATGTCCACATTAAAACCAGAGTTCATAAAGTGCACGTATGCAAATGTTACATTTTAAATGTCATATTTCAGCTTGTGTAGATGTTTCTGAATGCATTTCTTCCCCATCAACACACATTATAGCTTTAGTTGCTAATGACAGCTGGTGAGCGAGAACACTGTTGTAAGACAATCACAACTGCAGGGGTCATTTTCAGTAAAAAAATGTTAAAGCTGATAAGGAATATCACCTTTGCACATTTTGTCAACATCCCTGGAATGGCAAGAACCATGAGGTCACACCTGTAACTTCAAGCAAATCATCAGACATCCTTATTTTTTCCTGTTTTATATGGACAGAAGCATAGCCAACAATGTTGTTGCTCTTTACTCATTCTATACACCCTCCCCCACAGAGGCACCCACTATACCAGCTGAAAGTGCTCACAAAGCAGCTGGCTTTCAATCTAATGTTTGTAAATTTTGGTTAGCAGTTCAAGAGCTTATGACTATTCTTCATGGATCGTTTATCTTACAGGCACCATTTGTTTTTCCGTAGTCATATGATGCCCGTTTTTTTCCATCATTAGCCTTGAACTGAGGAACCTAAGGAGGAAGCATGGAGCAGAAGTGGCATCCATGCTGCTCAGCCCCCCACCTTGTGTTTATCCCTTCCTTCACATAGCGGCAACCACTACATAACCATCTGTAATACTTGGTAGAAAAGTCTCAGATCTGTGCAGCAGTGTTTGAGGATTACTGAATAAGTGTGGCAGTATGCAGGACTTTCATTATTTAAAATATAGCATACCTCTCAACCTCTAAGTGCAAGAAATCTGGACAAATTCAAAAATAATAGGGGGACAAAGACCCAAAAAGAGGTGCAGATTTTAATTATTGTTCTTTTAAACTTAGAACATAGCTAGAAAAAAATGTTTTTTTTTTGTTAGCATATATATTTTGAAGGAAATAAAGTCTGAGAATAATGTGTATGTCATTATTTAGTGGCTTTGCTCCTAAATGATTTGCCTGAAAAATAAACAATTTTATGAGGAACAGTACAAAAATATGAGGCAAAAATCTGGGCATTTCACAAAAAACTGGACAGTTGAGAGATAAGTATAACATCATTAATTGCCACAGAATGCAAAGCACAAATGAAAGCTTTCAGTCAAGGAAAGACTTCAACTCAGTAAAGAGGTATGGGATAGGTTAGTATTGCAGTCTCAGAAGATGGGGTGTTGGGAGGATTCCTTGTCAGGCTAGCAGCTGTAAGAAAGGGGGTGAGATTCTTGCTACAGTAATTAAAACTTGCACCTTGAACAAATGACTAAGTCCCAGAGGTTTGTTATTCTACTAGTATACCTGTATGTGTGTATCGTACGCAGCTGATTGTTCTGATACCCCTTTGCTACTCATTACGTACACCATCCTTTTGCTGTGAATATACATACACAGTGTATGAGTGACTTTGCAGCTTGGTGGAAATTTCCACACATCTGCTTGACTACTGCATTGTTAGCTGATCTGTCTAACGCTGATGGAAAGGGTACCTAAATAGACAGCAAATACAAGTGGATTAGTCATGGTAAACAGTGCACTGCTGTGTAATGAATTTGCAAATGGAGCCTAAGTGGTATGGTGACTACAGCTCACATCACAAATGAAGCTGTAATGTTTGTATATGTCATGTACACTGTCATGGTGAAAATCGCATGTTTGATAATTCTGTTTGTGCTCTATCCTAGCAAACTGTAATGAGCTTCTCTTTCCTTTTGCTCTTCTTCTATATTGACACTTGACTCTTAGACATATGAGTCTTGTATCCTACCGTCTCGGTTAAGTGTTGTGACTACCAGTATAGCAGGCTTTATTGCTATTCCTGTATCATAAGAAAGTAAATGGACACACTATGGTATGCTTGTGATTTGTCAGCCACTTAGAATGAAGCCAGAGGTGAAACAGGAGCCTGTCTGAGTCAAAGTACAAGATATGCTTAGGTAACTGGACATCTTTTTATTATTCAGTGGATATAAATGCCTGGCACTACTTAAAATGCTTTATCCTTAACTGCATGGCTGCTTCTAGTTGGCAGTTTGAATTGCTATACAGTTCCCCTCTCATTGCTTTTCTTCAGTACAAAAGGGATGGTTTAATCTTAACTTTTGTACGTTCAAAGAAATTGAGCTAAGCCGCACCTTATGCTCAAACATATCTCAGGATTGGCATTTCTTATCCAGTATTGGCTTAAGACATATCTAACAGATAGACAGGGCTATAAAGAGTATGAGGCCAAACACTGAGGGCCTTTAATTCCTGGCCTTGATTAAATATATCTAATATATACCCCTTGACAGTTTCTGTGCACATATTGTATTTTTATACTCTATAAAGAAGCAGGAGTCAGAGATTCTTTCTTTCATAGCAGACACGACCCATTTGCATCCATTTACTCATTATTCACCCTCATCTTTCCTGATAAACAAGCAGGTACTTTATTCAATTTTATTCTCCTCTCATCAAAAAAAATCTATAGCTAACCATGCCAGTTCATTTTTTTCCAATCGTTGCTGAATCCATGTTATAACTTTCTCAGTGAAGAAATAATTTTGTACATCTCCCTGAGGGTCCCTAGCTCTGTTTTTATTTACAGCTCCCTTATTTTGACACAATTTCTTCTCCTTAAGATATTGTCCCTCTGAACTTAATTAATTCCCATTGGGTATTTAACAAATAAGTTCCCCTCTTCCTAGTTTCTTTAATGATATGCATACCTCTCAGTGTCAGGGGCTCAACATGTAGCACACACACCTTTAATGGCGAGAAGATCAGAAGGCCATGGGTTCTATTCCATCCCCAAGTGCTTTGTTTCATGTTCAAGTTCTGACACTGCAATATAGCATTAGAGGTGCTGTCCTTTGGATGAGCTTTCAAACTGAGGTGCCATCTGCCTGACTCAGTGGTAGCTCTTGTGGATGTTAAAGGTCCCATGGTGTCTATTAAAAACAATAGGGGAATTTAGCCATATCCTGACCAAATTATTACTAGGCTGTATAAATACGATCCCTGGTCTCCTCAATAAATAATTCCTAACCCTTACAGGACTAAGCTGGTTGACAGAAATAAAGATATTTTCAAAGCCAGGATAAACTATATCCCTAAATGTGAACAAGTACCTCTTCATTCTTTATACCTCCTTACTCTCTCTTCCTCACTTACTTCCTTGCTGCCATCTAATTATCTACCCTGACTTTTTCTCTAAATATATGATAAGCCTGTTTTTCCCTCACTTCATATTGCATTTCCTATTTGTATTAGACTAACTTACCTTTAATTTCTCAACAAACTGTCTAAAATTTCTCTAAATATGAAATGATTGTCATATACCTTGTATCAATTCTAAACCAATGTTTTTATATTATTTCTTATTTGTCATAATTGTTTAAACTGTAGATGTCTTTGTTTTATTTTTGAAGATTATAAAATTATTGTTCTTAAAATGTTTTGCAATAATTTGGAGCTTTTCTCCCCGGGCCAGCACTGAAACTGGGCTTCTACCCAGTTTGACTTTCCCGGTAATTAAATGTCAATGAATAAATATATAAAATAAATAACTTTATGCAGTCTACTGATCTTTCTTTCTAAGACTTACAGTGCAGATCTTATACCATCTTGGTAGCCTTTCTCTTAACATCTTAATATCTTACAAACAGGACAAAGAGAACTTACCAGAAATGACCACAGCCAAGGCATTCTACTATTGTTGACCTCTGACTACATTAGTAAACAGTTGCTCCTAGCCATGATTCGGTCCCTAAAGGAAAATAAAAAAGGCATTTTTTTGGGGGGGTGTTTGAAGTAGCTATCCTTGTACAAATTACTTTTAATTTGTTCTTGCAAAACGTAAATGTTTACATCTAGCATGTTACTGAAGTAATCTGCATGCATCAGGTCAGTTACTGAGATGATACAAAAAGAACCAAACACACTATTGTAGAGATGAAGCCTCCATAACTCAGTGCATGTAGAATTACCAGATGTGCCTTATTGTTTGCAGAAAGCTATTTTATCTTCCTTCTTTCTATCCATAATATTTCTTTACACTTCCAAGCTCCCCAGAAATTTTTCCTATTGTTTTTTGTAATGATTTTTGCATTTAGATAATTTGAAACAGAAGTAACAGAAGTGTTTTCTCCACTTCTATTACTGTCGAGTGTATTGCATTAAATGTAGGCTTTCATACACTATACCGGTGTTCAAAATCTTATGTAATGTTGTCCACAGGTTCGTGTGCATGCATTTTTAATACAGACTTTATTATTTTTATAGAGAAACACAGATTTCCCTCTAGCCCCCTCTACAGTATGACTGAAATATGTACTGAAAAAGATTGGTTACTCTTTATTCACACCTTGAACTTCTCCATCTCATGCATTCTAGCTGTGCTGTGTATATTGACTGGTAGAATCTCTGTGAAAGTCACATTGTGATGAAATCTTGCTGTGTCCTTCATACATTCTGGTAGCAACACAGAGCAGAGTAGTGTGCGATCTATGAGGCTGTGCCGTTTATATGATGTGGTAGCATCTTGAAAATGACTACCATGTGATGTGTTCTAGCTATGTTCTTTACATGGTGTAGTAACACTATAATTATAAAGTGTCTTGGAGCATTGCAGAAGGTAACCAGATAAAGCATTCTTCCTGTGCCATTTAGTACCTCACCTCTGACAAGTTTATTGCATGCAATTAATTTTTAATATGCTTATAATTATAGAGTCTGCCAACAATAATTGCTCTGTTCGATTGCCCAGTCCCAAGATGTCCTCTTGTAGCATATGTAGTGGGGCATCAGTCATTCTTATCTGACACTCTTTGCATTCAACAGCATAGAATATGTCCTTCCCTGGTGTTTTCTCTGTATTTTTTTTTTGGGGGGGGTTAGCACTGTGAAGTCTTCTTGTATTTTCCCTGTTTTGTTCTCTAAAACATTCACAGAGAAGTCAGTGACAATGTAGTAAACAGATTTTGGAAATGTGTTATTTTTGTATATGCTTTTTTACACCTAGTTCATCCTGAGGCGACATTTGTTAAATTTACCTTCACTGTAGGGGCTTCTGAGGTTTTGGATAGACTTCTATTGGACTTTCATTTGGTAAATTGGATTGTTGCAACTTTACTTGTGAAAACTGCAGCACTATAGCCATTAATTTGTAACACCAGACTCATTCCTGTGTATTCTGGTAGGTTTTACAGAGTACTGCTGCCAGTGTGTAGACCAGTCAAGCATGTTCAGTTGCACTGTTTAAGGTAATGGGGCATCTCCACCTAGGATGTAAAGGAAGTGATGAAGGTGCAGATGTCTAAAGAAGGCATAAGGAGTGACATTAAAATCAGTCCCTTAGAACCCAATCCAATAAAAATTAACTGGAGGCACCTAAAGTCAAAGCTGCAACATCAAACAGCTTGTTGAAGTGCTCCGTTTATGACAGCTATGCAATATAATCAACATTAATATATTGTATACCGATTATACTTGATAAAAGGCAAATAAAAATGCAGACAAATTCACAGCAAATGATTATTCTCATAGAACTGGATGACAGGAATAAGATATCCATATTGAAAGTATTTCTTTTTCTAACGCTGATTGTTCTCCTAGCACTGAAAGATGAATAAAGAATTTACTCTGAAAGTACCTCTTGCTATGAAAATGTTTTACCTATGTGCAGCACAGAAACAGTTTTGGACACCACTGTATAAAACAAAGTAGTAGGAAGCTTGAACTGGCATGCTAGGTTAATACAAGCCTTAGAAAATTAATTAATTGTCATATACATTTCAGAACAGAATTTGAAGGGGGATGCACTAAACATAGGCTGAAATTCATAGACAAACTGCTGTGCTCTGCAAATAGCATAGGAAGCTGCTGTGCACAGGGTGTTCATGACTCTAAGATAGAGATAGTATGGTCAGAGCTAGGAGGTTGGCATAATGGTTAAGGTATTTACCTTAGTCACAAGGTGCAGGGTTTGATTTTCAGATGGGGTAATTGGCTAGGCTTAAAATGGCCTACAAGGGCAGTTAGCCTAGTACTAATCTATGAACCTATGAAACTATGCAATGGTCAAAGCAGCACAGTATGTAACACATGCTGGGGAGTTTATGATAATATAAATGAGAAACTCTATTCAAATAAGCTACATGAATTGTGTAAATGAAGGAATGCATAATGGTAGACCAATTCAGTGACATAAAATGGGGCTGCTGTACAGTGGCTTGTACTCGTATTGGTGGGCAACAGGAGTCTGCCGTCATATATAGTGCACATAATGTTGCACATCACAGATACCCGCACCACTGCAGGAGGTACAGACAGTGTCAGACATACCAATAGCTCACAGGCCAACAGATTGTGGACCATTTCTAAATTAAAATGGCTACCTTAAGGAATGCAGTCAAACTGGATCACCCATAAGTGCAACTGAAGGGGATGCATGGTATGCCTATTGATGTGGATACAAAGGTGAGTGCAGCCTTGATCATCTTAGCTACAAGGATCTTCCAGCATCTTCCGAGACACATTAGTGTTATTGTGGTTAAATCCTAAACCAGTTCCTTGATATATTCTATGATATAGAAGAGCATATCCAGCTCCCCTGGACAATGGAAAAGAGAACCAACATGATGTGGGTCTTTTATTACACATCACATTTCCCTAAGGACCTGGGAGTCATAGATTGTACATATACTCCTATCAAGGCTACACCAGGTCCTGAGGATCAGTCATAAATTAACAGCAAGTTCTTCATTCCATGCACTGCTAGGTGGTCTTTAATGCTTAGAACAGTACATATAACATGTCCATGTACCACCTAGGCAGTTCACATGATTCATACATTTGGCACACATCCAGTCTATACCACTATTTCTTGTTGTGGGGGTAAAGTTCACTTGGTCAGTAAGTGCATAAACATGTTAGATAAGCAGGCAATATGCAAAGGTACCATGCACGTAGGCAGCAGACCACATGTAATATGTTGTTTGTTGTGTGCTACAAGTGATGTCAGATATGCCCAAGAGTTCTTCTGGATGTCCGAAGTCTGAAATCCATAGATCATGTAGGAAATTGCCTAGAGCACACCCCATGTGGAAATGTGAAACATCATAGCTGAACGTGCATTCAGACAACTGATAGGACTATTTTAATTTCTAGACACTTCAGGAGGGGCACTGTAATACAGTCCAGACAAATGGAGCAAGATTTGTTTTTGTATGTATCATGCTGAATAATATACCATTGTGCAGACAAATGAAGCAGCTGCTGAAAATCATGGCAAGGCATTCATTACCACTCATAGCAGCAGCAGAGGGGCAGAATAAAGAATCAGGTGAGGAACATGCAGCAGAACCACAGCTCAGGCAGAAGTGGGGGCAGTATTTTGCAGTACTGGCAAAGAAGAGGCATCTGGTCTACAGCTACAATATGACACAGACAACACAGAATAAAATGATGCATGCAATATCACATTCAGGCTATGCAAAGCAGTGAATTGAATGACCACAGTATGCATCAGACATGACCATACACAGATTAGTGGGAGGGCACAGGACAGCAGAGTCATCATTACTTGCACAGGTTCAGGGACACAGTGACAGGTGACTGCAATATTATAATATGTGGAAGTATCATGGAAGGTAAACACATCAGGTACTCTTAGAGGTTGTGGGAAGGCAAGGATCACATCCTTCAGTTGTGAGGTTGAGCTCCCACATTGTGACTATTGGCATTGTCTACTATGTTGACTTGAGGTGTCAGAACTTGATATCATCCATGGCAGGGAAAGTGTAGAATTTCATGGCAGTGCTTGTGTACCCTGATGGGGCATCCCACATGGTAAGTTTAAAAAGCAGCATCTCCCATTACTTGAGCAATATGTAGAATAAGGTGACAGTCTATGTTCCACAGGCAGCAGGGATCCATTGGAGCTACAGGACCTTCCATTTCAAGTACTGAGTGGTGAAAAAATGACCTGAAGGATGCCTACAGTCTGAGGGGTGTGTGCTGTGTGTCCAGACATAATAATGATAACTCATTAGTGGTTTCTGTTTTCTGAGTTGAGACAGCCTGTGCCTGATGACCTCTCATCCAAAGTCTTCCATGGCCATGGGATGAATGCCATGCTGAGCCAGACCAGATGGCAGTTACAGTGTGTATCATATGGACATTTATAGAGACATTTGCCACCAGTGACCTCATCAGCAGTGTGCTTTTCCTGTCCCTATAATCCATATCACTGTGCAGTCTGTACACATTAATCTGCAATCTACAGAGCACACTCACCATCTCCACAATTCTACTGGTAGCAGACATCTATGCCTGGGTCACTAACCTGCACATCTGCTGGTTGATGCAGTGACATACCTAAATCAGCCCAGACCTTGGTCACGGTAGCACCACAACTCCCCTTTGCTCACCCCTATGTTGAGTATGCACACCTCAGAGCAGTATGCATGACAGACACTGTGTGGCCAGGGGACACAAGTGGAGTGGGCAAAGGACTCTCAGTTACAAGATATTCATCATGCATTGTTGAAGCTGTGTGAGTAGCCTGCACTTCTACAGGGACTGTTATAATGGTAGATGTGGAAGACCCCTTCCCCTGTAGTGTTGTATACAGTATCACTGTGTCAATAGACTTCCATTTGCACATTGCCATCAATATCAGTCACAGTTGCCTTGCTGACATGAACCTTACGTTACCCTATTGTGCTTGACCCTGTACCAGTATAATCTATGAAAACATGAAAACAAATGACACCATTGTCAGATCATACACACGCACGCGCGCACACACACACACACACACACACACACACACACACACACACACACACACACACACACACCCCTCTAAAAATCCCTGTGGCATGCATACTGATACACATGAAAAGTAGAGCAGTAGCGTATGTTGTCAAACAAGAACAGCTATACAGCATGTTTTCAGATATACCTTGTTCTGCAGGTTCTTGCAGTTACAGAACAAAAGTACCAGCCCAACCCCCACATCCATGTCACCCCAGGTATGCAGGTCTGCTCCCCTATCTGGAGAGTGACACCTAAACTCCTTGACCTCACTGAGCCACTTCAGTGATTTGCTCCACTCCTTGTGATGGACCCAACTACTGAACTGTTGGATGCCTTTTTCTGCAAATGGAATATCATATCACTAACCCTCCATTGCACCTGTTAAAGAGATATGTTATGGACATCCACAGTATTCACATCCTGTAGCATTACCTGCCAAACCTTGCCATGATAATGCCTGTCTGTGGCACCTTTCTCAGGAGGCACATCCCATATGTATGGAAGACCTGCAGTAATACTTCATTCTCTTGGCTAGTGAACCTTTCCAGACAATATGTTGCTCAAATAACCATGCCAGTATATGTACACCTATGAGTGAAACAAACTAGCCAGTAGGTGTGTATGCTATGTTGTGGGATGCATATACCTATGGCCATAGACCCCCCTATACACCTATCTACCTGGTTATCAGCCACAGTTACTGCTATGCACAGACACTGTAGCAATGGTTAACATGTGTCTTGAAATCTCACACCCCTTTGCTGCATGTCTTTTTTATGAATTTAGTCTTCAGTATTTGACCCCGTCCAGCTACAGGCAGATGATACAATGTCATGCCACTGTTATGGATTTCCACTTACACATGCACCATGATGTCTGTTTCCTTCTCCCTGACATCCAACACAGGAATTGTTGGTGTTTTTGAGATACTTTATCAGGCAGGACTCCTTCCACATCCACAGAGACTATACTGAAATGCCTCTATTTTAAAGCTGTAGGATTGTAAACAGTGTTGTATGAAATGGCACCAGTGCTTTTTATCATGGAAACTAGAGCGTGACAGTGTGGCAGTAATCCTGATGAAGCCATTTAGCACCACTGTCTGTGAACCACTACCAGTGCTCAGGACTCTATCCAACCATGTTGACACTTATCATGCATGTCCTGCCAGCACAGTGGAGTGCTACCTTGTACAACATGTGATACATAAACATGCATCCTTACTCACGACCATGAAATTTTGTTCCAAGTTATATGATGAAGTATTCAGATGCTTTTATGTTTTAACCTTATTCATATCCATACAACCTTTTCTACATTACTTATGAGGATTTCAAATTGAGACTGAAAGTCCTCTTAAAATTGGCCAGAAACTGGAAACGTTTAAATATCGGCAGGCAATGCAATGACACCTTTTCCTTATGAAATGGGAATGTTGCTGTGACTTCAGATCAAGGGTCATTTCATTCCCACTTTGATGCTGCTCATGTTAGATGCAATTAAGAGTTTCACAAAGCTGACTAGTGCATTGGTATAAGTATAAGCTAACTTCTGACACAACATTAAACACAATGTTTCCAGCTTTAATTGAAAAGGGTGATTCAGTGTGAATAGGAGAAAATTAGACCAACATTTGCCATCACAACATTACACTCCAAACGTTCTTTGCAGTGTGTTGGAGAGGTACACATTCCTGTGGCTGACATACTAATCTAAAAATGTTTTATTTTTTTTCATTTATCACATAGCTGTAACAATTCTGAGTCCAAGATTGTTTTTAACTAGTATATCCTACTAAATCAATGTGATTTTCCTGTCCTGTATTAACTACCAGACTTTCTTTTATAACAAAGCAAAATTTTACACACACTCATCAAAGTGACATCAGGGTTTGTCCTGCATGCTAACTTCATGAATTAAGGTGATGTTTTTATTACTAATGTCATCTTTTAAAGGCATACTGTTTCTACATTTCTTTAGTACTGTTCTTGGTGACTAGACCCAGAAGAATGCATTACTCTTTGAAATCTAGTGAAATAAATAATTTTTACAGTGCATTAGAAATGGCACAAGATACAACAGCTGTCCTGTTGCTTATTTTTTATGTCTACAAAGCAGCTTCATTTTAGTACGCTCTGATACTCCTTATATGACCTTAAGAACAGAGCCACAGTTCGCCGCAGTACTTATTTAATTATTCATTACTGCAGATTTAATCTTACTGCCTTTCTTGCTGACAACATCTCATTTAAATTCCTCATGCACGTGTCAGTTCTGAAAGGCAGATAGGGCCCCTCTAATACCAGTGGTAAATTCTGTCCATCAGCGTCTGAATGAGTATATTATTTGGACTTGAATGAGTGTATTATTCAAGCTCTAACTTGTTCTTTATATTCACAAATCAGAGCAACAATGCTAAACTTGTTCATTACTTTTATACCCGCAGTACTGAGGATCCCTCCTTACACACACACACACACACACACACACACACACACACACACACACACACACACACACACACACACACACACACACACACGCACACACACACACACACACACACACATGCACTCTCACATGCACACAATACATGAAGCCTAGATGCATGAAAATATAGAATTTGCTGTCAATTAAGACCACTTGGCCCACCTTGTCTGTTTATTAACTTATGTTACAAGAAAGCTATGTTAACCAATAGAATGAATTTTCTGACACTATATTAGAACTCATTTTCCCGCCCTTGCATTCTTGAATTCCAGCCTGACTTTTGACTTCCTGATTTCCTCCATCAAGAATGAGATTTCATACATCTAGAGCCCTCTCTGTGAAAAAAAACTCACATCACAGCTGAGTTCTTCTCCTTTTGTTTTCAACATGAGGCCCTTTATTGTTGAGTAGCTCCTCCTCTAGAAGATGCATTAATTTCTTAGAGGCTCTTAATTGTTTCTTTGACATCCCCGATCTTCCTCCAGACTGTACATACTAAGTGCCTTTATCCTCAATTTACAAGCTTTCCACTGCATGTCTTATATTATTTTGTTGTCCATCTGTTCACAGCTTCCGTTCTGTAATTGCCTTTACTAGAGTGGTCTTGAGAATTGTCCACAGCATTGTAAATACTAGTGTACCACTTACCTGTTTCTATGAAGAATTTCTATTTGTTTTTAGTGGCAGTACCTCCACCTGTAGTTCCCCCCTCCCAAAACTTCTCTTATTGCCTTCTCATATTGACTTAAGCACCTTTAGGTAATCAGATTTAATAATATCACATTCCATTTCTATTTTGGTTAGTATCTCATCTCCCTTAATGCATACTTCCCTTGGATTTCACTACTCAGATGCATTGCCGTGTGCTGAGTGTTTAAGTCACTGCACACATTTGACTATTGCTCTAATATTGTATCATCCCTTCCTGGCATCTGCACTCACTCTTTTCTCCCATTTGACAAGATTTATAAATCAATGCTTTTATTAAAACATAGTCATACATTTGAGTAATCTCATTTTCTTGTCATTATTTCACTACAAGTTAAGACGAACTGTAAATAAAGCAAGTCTGATAGTTCTTAAAGCAAATATTTCAAATGCAGTTTTAAGAATTATGAGAGAATTCAAAATTACAATTCTGGTTGAGAAAGAAATTATATGCACCTATGAGAATGGCCTAAGATAAGGTTCATAGATGTAGTGAGAGAGGACATGCAGGGGGTTTGTGTGACAGAGGAAGATGCAGAGGACAGGAAGAACTGGAAACAGATGATCCACTGTGGCGACCCCTAACGGGAACAGCCAAAAGACAAGAAGATGAGAATGGAAGCATTTGATTACTATTTGAACATCATTTTCTGTGCTGAACCTTTTAGACACATTTTAGTTTTTCAAATTTTTGCTTACCATATCAACAGCAACTATCAAGCTCAGGTAAAGTGCATAGAGAGATGTTTGTAGAATATTTTGTTTTTTCACTTAGGAGACATCACCTTTTACCCCAAACTGTGAGCCATTTCCATATCCTATTTCTCTGCTATTGAATACCCAAAATGGTGCCAGACCATCACCCTAACCTGGTTTCACTAATGGTAAGACAGAAAATCTTGCTCAGCTGTTCAGATTTGTTACACAAGGTATGTCTATGTGCTGCTTTTGCTATCCCATTACTGTTAATTTGTGCGCTGTATTTTATTATACAGTGTGGTGAAACATTATCCCCCATGTTCCTAAGTGTTACCAGGCTAGTTATCATACACTGCATGTAGCATGTAAGTAATTGTACTGCCCTGTCTACATGGTAACTTTTATACGGAACACACACACACTGCCCCTGGACAAAACCCAGAAAGCACATAGACATTCTTTGGAGAAAGAGGAAGTAGAAATGTAAATACAAAGGGAAAGACTGTAAAAACAAGATATGCAAGTCTCCCTAAAATATATATTTTTATATGGCTTTGGTACCACATACTGTAACAAGCAATGACTAAGTCAATACCTACCTGCAGGATAGCTCACCTTCTGTTTTGGTCAGTAGTCATATTTTGTAGGTTGGCCCTACTCCACAGTATTATATATATTGTTTAGTCCAATAGTTACTGCTTCATTATATTGGTATCTTCAGTATAGAGTAGTATCTGTAAAACAATTGTGGGTTTAGTGAAATGTCTAAAGACATAATTTTATTTACATACCTACATAAATTGTAGTGAAATGTCTAAAGTCATCATTTTATTAATGTACCTACCTATGATGTAAATAAAATAGTTGCTGTCATTTTAGTTTCTTCAAATATCTGGGGGTTTTAATACTGTGACTGGAATGGACCCCATTTCTAGGTCAGAGTATTATTAAAATTCATGAAATTAGTATTGAGTCAGTCTTTGATATTTGCTGTTTCTTCAGCACCCACAATGTAATATGAGCATATGTATGTATAAAAATATCAGCCTCGTGAACCAATTCAGAATGATCAGACTGGGATAAGTAGCAGATGCAGAAATTTCTAGATATTATAAATACTACCTGTGTATGTAACCCTGATAGAAGTAAACAACCCAGGTTTTATGCATAGATACATGATGTTATACAGAAAAAGAACGCACAAGCAGAGCAATAAAAAGAGTTTTGTTTCTCCAAAAATGAATGATTTAGAGAAAAAAAATACATACTGTATAGCTAACAGGGATCACGCTATTTTGCATAATTATCAGTGCAGTAAATATCAAGCAGCCCACACAGCACCTGTTGCTGTCTGTTTAAACCAACATACCTCGCAGTAATTCACATGAATTCATTATTAAAGCTACACATACATATCTAGCTTGAGAGACAATGTCCCCAAATGAGTCATAATCAGATGCATCACATATAATTTTTAATTACTTATGAGTTTATTAGTCTAAGCTACTTCGTAGCTATCAGACATCTGCACAGAGCAACAAAAATCATCAGGGTAATTGCCCTTATTAGTCATGGTTCATAACCAGTATGTATATAATACTGTCCATTTTTCCTAGAGCTGATGGAAAGAATTTTCAAATTAGTTCATGGATATGGTGTCACAGAGGACAAAGGGAAGTGAGTAAGCATTCATTACTTCTATTAACTGGGTGAATGCATTGTTTGTATGTGTTGTAATGTTCCAGCAAACCCATAGCCTCACCTGACAAGTTGCTAAAGGCTCCCTTTTCACCATGGAAAGAAAGCAAGTAATGTAACTGTAATGTAACACTGTACCATCACTACAAACATTTTCCCTGGGATTCATTAACAGTCCTGTAGATTTCACTCGAAACCTACACGATTTATGCACAGTAGTGCTCATTGAATATTAATGCTGCTCATCTCACAAGTTTATAAGGACCTTTTCATGGCCAGCAGAAGTGTTCATGGTCATGAAAAGGTGCAGAGAAGCTCAATCACTCAATATAAACAAAACAAAACAAAATGGCTTACTTGTAAGCAAACCTGTTATGCCAGCACTCGCAGACAGCTTATACAAAGTAAGGCCAACATGACTGAAAGAATTAAGATGCAGGGGACATTAAAAGGAAGAATGTATACAGAATATAATGGTATTAGTGTAGAAATGGTAAGAGGTGAGGTAAATGGAAACAATGTATTCAGAAAATGCAGTCAAATGTCACAAAGAAACATTTTTAACACAAATACTTCCATATTAATGTAATAATAGTCAATGCTATTCACAATTCTTGACACATGCACACAAATAAAAGATGACATGCTGACAAAGTATGTGAGAGGGACACAAAGCAACACTGCAACAAAGAAGAGCAAATGTGATAGTAATGTCCTTAATAACATTCTGAGTTGAAATAACAGTTAACCAGGACAGCAGATACATAGGGACTATTCACATAAACTGTAGTTATTGAATATGACATGTATATACAGGGAATGTACATGTGCTAACTGACAGTACTGGTGTAGTCCCCAAGTCATCATGTATAAACAGGGAGAAATGAACCCTACAGCTCTTGAGTCATGTCATGCACATCAGAAAGGGACATGTTTTTGACATTTGCTGCCATTTGCAAAAATAACAAAGGGGGTATATTGCATTTAATAGTGTACTAGACAAGCATGTGTTGTATATTCTTATAAATCCTAAACAGTAATATAACAACACTCAAAATACACAAGTGGCAAATGACAGTACAGCTCTGATAACATTTCATTAGTTCAAGGTCTCTGTTAGTAAATGGAGCACATCTACTACATGATTATACTGGGCATACTCACAAGTCATTACAGCGAACACTGTCATAACAGCAGGTAAACAACACAAACACAGAAGAAAGTGCCCTAACACAGGCCCCATCACACTTTATGATGATCTTGCATCATGCCATACAATAAGAAATGTTATATAAGTCCTCATATCCTATAAAGCTCTAATGTGCAAAGAAAAGAGTTACAGTAATAGATATATGTTTGCATGAAGATATGCAATTCAAATCAATATTATTTGAAAAATAAGGAATGTCTGTGAGCAATCAATGATATACTCAACGTCTGCATCTTACCAGACTCAAATACATGCTAGAACAGATATTAGAAATCTGTGTATTACCTACTGACACCACAGAAATAGGTATACCATTTGTGTA
The DNA here is from genome assembly GCF_019279795.1 of Protopterus annectens. Lineage (NCBI taxonomy): Eukaryota > Metazoa > Chordata > Ceratodontiformes > Protopteridae > Protopterus > Protopterus annectens. Next base: position 513,592,298 of record NC_056746.1, on the reverse strand, counting down.
ATGAAGAACATGTTTGAAGGGTTTACAGCACTTTACTATTGTTGTGGGTGTGGATCCCCTATGTTTGAGCATGAGGCCTTAAAAATGTGGGCGTATGACTGTGCCATAAATAATTCCTTTGCCTAAGCCACTCCTGTCTGACACAGTTATCTGGCAGACAGATGTTACCAGATTCACACCCCTGCCTATCATACTAGGCACTTTACAGACCTGTGCATTGACTGCATCTGCCACAGGAGATAGCAATGGAACTTATCACAAATAACTGAAATGAATGTGTGAATTAAGAAAAGCATTTGATTATCATTGGTACAATATTTGTCAGAATGATGGCAAGGAGGTAGCAATATTAATGTTTACACAGCTGTGAGCAGTGCAATATCAATGTTTCTTGGGCAACAAAACTTTTTCTGTTGTTTTTTATACACACTGTCCCAGAACTGAACCCCATTCTGTCTGTCAAGGTATGTTATACAAGTTGTTACTCAGTGCATGTGCTACATGAGTACTGACAGAGTGACGTGTGCAGATCAACTGTTTCACTGCCATGAAATTACAGAATGTGTTTATATTTCTTTATCCAACATAAAAATGGATGCTAATAACTTGATGCATTGTTATTTGTATAACATCAGTGCATTCATATAAAATTGTTCTTCACTGGAATTGAACAACAAGCTATGTAAGTCTACTGACTAACAATATGTGTAGGAATTGCATGCACCACAGTGGATGTCTTAACATAACTGTCAGACTCTACATATGTGAAGTCATTATAACATATGATTATGTTGCAAACAATTTGTACAAAGTATAACTGAGGTGGATGTCATTCCTGCATGACAGTATAAGGACAAACAATGCTTGCAGTCAGTCAGTGTGGGGTTTGAACACCTGACTATGTGACAACAGAAGATACATGATACTGTGAAGAATGAAAGCTCCAGGGTGCAATTGTTGCTACAGTTCCGACATATTTGGGTATTGAAAAGCATGACATCATGTTATTGCTGCAGGGGACATGTGTGTCATTAATTTCTTTAAAAGACTTGCTCTATGTTTATTTGTCACACATTACCTGATTCTAAGTATACCCAAACACACGTGATACATAATGACGCTGTCAGTGTGACACTAGAAGGGCAGCATCATATAGAACATTGTCTCATTTCCTCACATAGCAGAAGAAGCCTTAGTAATTCTCTTAGGAAAGCCAAATTTCATCAAATGGCATCATCAGTAGCAAATAAATCATTTATTTGTGCAAAATAAGCAGAAGGTCTTGTAAAAGGAATCCCCGGTGATGCATGTACACAGCAGGTAGATGACTGACAACATTGTTACCTACATGCACATTCACAGTCATACTGATACAACTGAGACTAAGGAGTAATGGCCGGATCTAAACTGACTACCTAAGATCACAAGCTACAAAACACTGCCTAAATTACGTGCAACACAAGATGTTGGTTATCAATTGTGACATTGCTCATTTGAATGAATGACATCACCCTTGTTTCATAGGGTGATATTTCTGCTAAAAAGGAGAGTAGATGGGTGAAGAGGACAATAACACTACACAGTTACACATCCTATATGTATTACAGACCTTCTCTACACAGCATGACAGACAAATACACACTCACAGTAGTCAGTCATTGCTGGATTCAAATCACCTACCCATTTAATTATAGAGTGTAGAGAACTCAATATCAACAGCCAGTACCGCACCATAAGTCTTACTACAACTGTGAGGTAAATGCATTTTGAAAGCATGATGTAATCATTGTGTTTGCAAAACTAAGTTTTGCCTGGGAATACTGCAAATTTATAGGGTAGCCCTCTGCCAGTGAAAATATGCCCCCTAATAGGAAATTTACATTAAAGGTTTGTCACTGAGCCAATTGTACTTGACAGTACACACAGTAACACTATTTAAGCAATGCCAGATTCATACCCCCTACCTACAGAAACTAGAGAATACAGTATTAACTGCAAGCACTTCAGGAGAAGTCTGACTTTTATAGTGAAAGAGTGCAGTTGTGAAAGGATGACCTCATCAGTGAGTTGCAGAGAATATATTTGTGGTAAAAGTGGAATTCTCTTCGGGAGTAAATGTTCCTGTCGAGTTGAAGTAGATAACAACACTTTTGTTGAAGTAGCTATATGTACCTGACTCTTGAGTCACACACACACACACACACACACACACACACACACACACACACACACACACACATGCACCCAAATTCAGCATTGTTGGATTCAAACCCCTACCTATCTAATTACAGAACCTAGAAAGCTCAGTATAAACTGCAAGTGTGACACAAGAAGTCTGACCTTTTTAGTGAGAGTGCATTTATGAAAGGATGACTTCATCAGTGTGTTGCAGAAAAGATGTGTGTGTTAAAAGTGGGAAAAAGAGCAGAGAGAGCTGTGTCAAAAGATAAAGCTTTCTCCCAAGTGGAAGTGGACACAGTACATATGTTATTGAAGTGTTACATACCTGACAATAGAAACACTCAAACACAAGTTTACCACTGCCAGATTTGAACCACTTACTTAACTAGTTACACACTCTAAAAACAAAGTGTGAATTACAGATGTCACAGGAGTAGTCTGATTCTTAAGGGGAGAGAGTGCACTTTTGACAGGATGAAATCATCAGTGTGTAGCAGACAAGATGTTTGTGTTAAAAGTGGGAAAAAGTGCACAGAGAGCTGTGTCCAAAGTCAAAGGTTTCTACTGAGTAGCAGTGGACGCATCACATCTGTTGTTGAAGCTTGACTTACCTGACATCAGAACCAAACACACACATGAACACACAAGCAAACACAAGTTCATCACTGTCAGATTTAAATCACCTACTTAACCAGTTACACAATTTACACAATACAGTATTAATCGCAAGTGCTATAGGAGAGTTCTGATTTAAAAAATGTGAAAATGCACATTTGTAAGTATTAAAACTTAACTGTTTTGAACATCAGCTACAGTGCATCACAGGTTTTGGGACACATGTATGTGTCTGGACAGGCCACTGTAACAGCACTGTGCTTGTTCAATGTAATGGCATACTTGTCTGATGGCATCTACATACTGTCAGTCATGTACATTGCGTTACATTGAGTGACATGTACCTGTTTCACAGTATGAGGTGTTGATGACAATCACAATTGTAAAACAGTGGATTGTCAAGCAAGCATTCATGGTAGTTCATTTCAGGATGACTCCATGCAAATGGTAACTTATTGTGTCAGTGTCAGTTGTCTTGGCTTATGCTTGTAGTGTATAATTGACAATACAAACAGACCCTTCCTAAATATGACATTGCACATCTGAATAACAGTGATGGATTATGTGTGAAAGGGTTACAGAACATTGTAACAAAGCTGCAAGTGTAATGGTTAGAGTACAGACATACATTAACAGACTGAATTAATTGTGTCAACACCACTGTGAAATGCAGATACTTTTGTTTCAAAATTCCGTTAATACATACAGAAGTTGTATAACCCACTTACATAATTCTGTTTGATAATTTTTTTCATATCTCTGTGTGAATTGCACTACTGACCAGCTGTTTTGCACAGAGTTTGGCAAAGTATTAGCACATGTGTGATCACACCTTGAGGTGTTGATCTCACAATGGGGATTAGCAGTAGTCTATGGTGCTCTGTGCCAACCTTCCCAAAAATAGGCAGTATACACATACAACCATGTCTAAATGTGATGGAATACAGAACAGATATGTGTTAGGGTCATATTTCAGGTATCATGATTTACACATTTGTCACTACAGTTGCAGTCCTTCACTCCTTATATGTATGGTACGGGTGTAATATAAAACACATGAGGGACCGAGTATGTTATTGCTGGTTGAAACATGGCTTATGCAAACAATACTGAATCAAGGAGGTTTATTTGATGACACAGAAGTGGTGGGAAGAGGGGGCATTTGGAGACAGGGATACACCTACAGACATACTAAGAGATTAGGCTATTGTTCATTTTAGCACATATTTGTGTTGTAATGTGTTATCATGCATCTTCTGATCTATATAAATTTACAAAATCAAATCTATGGCTTATCATAATGCCTCCAATTGTCAATAATTCTCGAGATATTCTCAGGGGTAGGGAAGACAACAACAAAGCTTAAGATGCATAAATGTGTACACTTCAGATGTATTGCTGTGTACAATAAAGTTCTTCCAATATGGATGAAAATAGTATAAGGAAGTGGACTAATAAGAATATAATGAGAATACTGTTGTTGGATAACATATGCAACACACTTACACACATAATATTAAATGTGAAAACATTAAATATATGTATGACACATGGCTGGATATGAACCCTTGACAGTATAAAATAAAAGTATACAGCAGGAGCATTATCTCAGCTTAACCCCCATAAGGTGAATATGACATATATTATCCCAATACATATATTAGATGAACTGTCTCACAATAGTACTATCAGTCTGCATTTGTATAGTGCAGCAGGGATAACCACATTTACGGGATGTGAACCGTGATAGTGCAGTTGAAATTAATATCTTCAATTTTCACCATAACACGTGAAATTATATTAACCATCACTTATCAAGAGAGAGACTGGGAGACAGGGATAGAGACGTAGGAAGAGATTTGCTTACAGTCCATTTCTGCACACTTTGTGTTGTGTTGTGTTAATCTTTGGATTTTCATCATAATTATTCTGGTAAGATCCATACAGCAAAGTGTTCCCAATAAGGGTCAGGTAGATTACTACATCAGCAGGAAAATTGTGGGATAAAGTGTGTAGCCAACACTTACACACAAGCATTTAAAACCACTTTAGCATATGTCTGGATATGAATCTTGTCAGTATTCCAAAAGAAATATACAGACCTGTGTGTTATCTAACTGCATCACATAGGAACTCCTACTTCACAAGGTTCAAATATGACAACAGACTGAATAAAGGAGAATGTATGTATCACTCATAATTGCATTCCAGACAATTGGAAAATCCCATAATGTGTACATTACATCCAGTATCATAATAAATATGAAACAGAAAAAGTGATGATACAGAAGTGTGAACAGATAGAGACATGGAGACAGGGACAGCGACAAAGAATGTTAGATTTTTCTGGTCCATTTTTAACATCTTTGTGATGTGTTACTATAATGCTTTCCTTTTAAGTAATCTTTCATGCTATGTACTATGTATCTTTTATGCTATGTAATGCTATGTACATTTCCAAAAGAGCGCTAGCAGGGGATGGAAAGTAGAAATATGACTGAGAAAAAAAGCAGGATAGTGGGGGGGGGGGGGGTACTAAGATATGTAAATAGTTACACGCATAGTAGTAATATAAATAAGATGGTAAATATGCTTTCCACATATTTCTGGATGTGAACCCTTGACACTATGCAAAAAACATTTTACAGACGTGAACTATGTCAACATACCACAAAGGAAATTTTAGTTTGCAGCGTTAATTTTACTGGTTTGAAGGGACAGTCAAAAAATGATGAGACAAGGGAAAATGTGTCCATCAACCTTCATCACAGTAATGATAGCTTTAGTGTTAGATAAGGTGTACATTACAGCCTGCAGCATAATAAATGATCCAATGCAGAACAGAGATGTGCTGTCTTAAGGTGTTACGTTTCATGATTTACATGTTTGTCATGAAACCTGGAATTTTTGTGCAGCATGCTTCCTAACAATATTTGCAATTGGAACATCCTGTGTGGTATACATTCAACTCATCAGCCTACTCTAGACAAGATTAGCCTGACTGTACACAGTGCAGTGAGGCTAAGCACAGTGAAGGGCAACACAGTAATGTGGCCGAAGGTCATAGGGTTTTACCACAAGCTGCCTACTTCCATTCTTTCTAAGTTGCAGGTGCCAGGCATTGTGCAAATGCTGATGAAACAGACTGATGGCACAGAAAGGGGAAGAGACGTAAACTGATGGGGGGGGGGGGTGGAAGGGACCAAATGGATTATGGCAGACGCAGGATAATGGTGGCCGAAAACAATATGTGTGCAGCAGCTACTCACAAAAGAGTCTAATAAAAGCAGTTAATATCAGTTTGACATATTTCTGGATTCAAACCCTAGAAAATATGGTAAAATCATACTTATATCTCAGCATTAGCTTAGCACACCACAAGGAAATCCTAAACCACACACTTTTAATCACATAATTCAAAGGGACAGTGACAACTTACTGTAGCAGAAGTGGTGAAGTCAGAGAGAGAGAGAGAGAGAGAGAGAGAGAGAGAGAGATGCCATGAGTTTTGTTTAAGGGGCATTTAGTGCCACCTTTATGGTAGGTTACTTTTAGATATTGTCTGGTTATTACTCTGTCATGCTCTTTACACTAAGGTATTTGTTATAGAGTGCAATAACGTGTAGGAGAGAAGAAAAAAGATTAAAACATAAACAGGATAAAGCGGGTTTACTAAGTCTCCCTGTTAGGGATGAAATGTTTTTGCAAATGCTTTCTTGTTGCACTAATCAAATTCCATGCTCATGAAATGTAACTGGAACTAAATACAGATGTTTGCAGGTAACCATATGATAGGAATACAAAATGACATGAAATAATAATTTGACACATAGCTGTAATTGAACCATGACATTATACAAGCACATCATTCTATGGACAGGAGAATTATCTTAACAAATCACTTAGGAATTTTATAACTCATTACATCCAACAGCCTAAAAACTGTTAGAATAACTAACTGTTCAAAGTAGTACCTCACTCAGAGTTTAATATGTATTCCTATAATATAGCAGATTTAATCGCATTTTCATGTAGGTAACTAGACTAGTGCGGGAAATGGCAAAAACTCAACAGTTTTTGCTATAGGACAGGAAATGTCATTCACTTTCACTCAGCATTGGAACGTGATGCCAGTGACATGATCACACATGCAAAATGTAGGAAAAACTGCAGTTGCCTGGGAACTTATGGCTATGTGGGGTAGGGGCCTGCTACCGGATCACCACTGACTGAAACAGAGGAGGTCCTGTCCACTGTCAGAGATCTAGATAACTAAGCAAGGGTTCACACAGAATCATTGTTGTTGGTGTTCTGCATCAAGCACGATTTCCCCCAAGAACAGTTCCAAGTGACTGACACACCCATACCAGGGCATTTGATTTTCACACACACACACATACACACACACACACACGCACACACACACACACACACACACACACACACACACACACACACACACACACACACACACACATGCACACTCCTGGGAAAGGCTGGCACAGATTTACTAGCTGTGCCTACTTATGCCTAGACAATAAGGTAATGATGCTGTCACCAGCCAGTCACTGTCAGGCTCTTACAAAGGTATCCAATTATTCTGAGTAAAATCAATACTAACATAAATGGTAGAATGTAACCCAAGCAGCAAGGCTATTTGGAGTGGCCAAGGTGTCACTGGAATAAGCACAAGTACTCGCACAATGTTAAAAGCAATCTCTAAAAGACCAGCCACAATAAAAGATATAAAAATATTTATAATAATTAATAAAATAGAAAACATGAAAATATTAAATATTTAACATCAGAGTTTCAATCATAGGAGATATAAAAATAGCACAGTTGGATTCAAGCATTACAGAAAAACAATACTTAGCTAATCTCACTGTAATTTCTGACTGTCTAAAGAAAAACTGTTCCCTAGCTAACTTGATTAATACAACAAGGCAAGATTAGATGATGAGTTGCTTACTTCCACAAGGCAAGGTAATGTTCTTTCAATTTACACTGATCTAACTGAATTGACCATGGTAACTGTCATAGATTTTTGTATCAGATTCCAAAGAAAACAAAACAAAACAAGCTGATCTGTGAGTTCCATCCCCTCAGTGCTGGTTAGAGAATGGCATCAGATTTGCTCACATGATTCTGGTAGAGTACAAACGCATAGCTTCTCCAAGATCTGCTGTAGCACCTAAAAACCACAGAATTTCCTGCTCAAATACAAACACCAATCAGCCACAACACTGCTGCACATTCCCAATGCAAGCATTTGTACAAGTCAGTGTGACAGTCAAATGACAGAAAACTACTCACAAAACTATCCACAAATCTCCAGCCAACCACGCTGGCACATGCCACACACGCATGCCCCAGTCTCCCTGGCACAGATGGCAATACCTCACATCGTCAAAGGTATACTTGGGCAAATGATGGTACCATTGACCTACTCACTGATTTATATACAGTGATCATCTGAAATGTTTAATACACAGTACTGAGCAAAATCCATAGCTGTATATTGCAAACATCAGTCATAAGCTATTACTGACATTACTGCACACCTGCAACTTTTTTCAGCTTAGAGACATATAAGTATTTTTATTTGACAGTAATCAGTTATAGACCTCTTTTTTTCCATACAGATTCCATGCTTACCTTGTTAATAGTGCATCTACAAGTTGTGTCCTTGGAGGTTGTCTCTGTCTGATGCTAACAGAACACAGTCATTACATGATTAAGTAAAGGATGTGGATTTTTCCAGACCTCAGTTTTGTTATGCTTAGGATCTTACAGTTTTTAGTTAGGTGGTCAGTGTGTGTGCTATCTTTGCCTCCTGGTCAGAGCCATGGCATATTGTACATGCCTACATCTGCCAACACCATCTGGAGCTAGTGGTTCTTCCTCAGATTCCTTGTCTGCATCTGGTGGAGCAGCTGACCCTGCCTGTGGTTCTGAAAACTGTGGTCCTGCTACTTGTTGTCTTACTTAAAGTTGTTTCCTGAGAATTATATGATCCAACATGGCACAGGCTGTGAGTTTTTGGGCAGAGGTGGCTGGGTCATATTGCAGGGCACCTCTTGATGTGTCTAGACACTGGAACCTTGATTTGAGTGAGTCAAATGCGCATTCTATGATAGTCCAAGTATGAGCATGTGCATTATGCTATCCTTGCACACTGGGGTTGTTTGAGTTTTTCATTGGTGTCATGAACCATGGTTCCAGTGCATAACCTGCATCCCCTACTAAACACCCTTGTTGAAAGTCACCCCTAGCAAACCTTGTGTATATCTCACGTGTGCCATATGTCTGAGTCATGAAAGCTGCCTGGCTTACCTGCACATACATTGTAGATGATCCCTTGGGCATTACAGACTACCTAGAGAACAAACACTTAGCACACCAAATACTTTAATGCAAAGCTTTTGGGTCTACACCCTTCATCAGTACACAATAAAACCATTCTTTTTAGACTTTAAATAGGAGAAATAATTAGTCACATGATACAGCCAGCCCAATTACATATCTATCAATTAAAATTAAAAAAAAACAGATAATAAAATACAATGTAAAACTTCCATATATTTAACCTAAAATGCATTTCAATTCTAGACTACAGATTACATTGAAGCATATAATATAATACATTTAACCATGAAAGATATTAGCACATACAACACAAGTATAAATGACACCCTACCATGATTAATAAAATTAAATACTCTCTCTCTGTCTTTTCAGCAATACTGGCTTAAGACTAACAGCATTATTGAGACCGGGTTTTACATCTGCTTGTAATCTAACAATCCACTCATACTCTTTCAATTCCAATATATTATTCATATCTCCCTTCCTTACTCCCATCTCAATAGTGCATATAACCCTAAACTTGAATTTATGTCTCTCTCCTTCTTCCATTATATGTTTGCTCAAAGCATTTGTTAATATTTTTCTTCTTCTCTCTGATTTATGCTCTATGATCCTCTCCTTTAACTTTCTGGTGGTTTTACCTACATAGAACGATGTACAGGCTATGCATGTAGCCAAATGAACCACCTGTACTTCATTACAATTTGTTAAGGCTTTGATATTATAAACCTCCTTACTAATAGGGTGCATAAAGCTATGCTCACCTTCATACAGATCATCACAACAAGTGCAATTATAACATTTTCATTGTGCCCACTCTTTTTTGTATTTGTTTATTTATCTGCTGAAAATCTTTATAGCAGAATTTTTGTTTAAGGGTCTTAGAGTTTCTATATGCATAAGATGGTCTATCACCTACAATTAACTTAATTTCTGGCATAGCCATTAAAATCTGCCAGTTTTTCTCCACTATATTACGTATAGCTTCAGTATTCAGGTTAAATGTAGTGAGGTATCTAACCATTTTATCCCCACACCTCGACAATTCATTACCACCTAGTCCTCCATTGAAGACAGGCCTATATCTACTTCCTCTCTCATTCACTACCTCTTTGTAAACCTTTTTAATAATATATTCAGAATAACCACTTCTCCGAAACTCTTGCATCATCTCCTTAGCTTGCTCCTCAAACCTGGCATCTATAGTATTCAATTTACTGGTTCTTATTAATTGGGCCTTCAATATACCTTTAAAGGTGTGAGGAGCATGCATACTACCTCTATTAATGTATCTAGAAGCATCCACTTCTTTTTTGTATATAGTGGATTCTAACCTATCCCCATTCCTATATAGATGCACATCCAAAAATGTATACTTTGTTCTGATGCTGTCATCTTAAACTTTAAAAATTCAGTTGTCTCATTAAGATACTTTACATAATCATTCAATTCTAATAAGGTACCCCCCCAAAGCAAAAAACAATCGTACACATGTCTTCTGTAGAATTTAACATTCATATTCATCTCATTCGTTCCACTAAGTATCACTTGTTTTTCCCATTCATATAACACTATATTAGCATAAGTGTTAGCTATAGGGGTACCCATTGCTACACCTGTGAGGTGTAGATATGGCTCATCATCAAAAATAAAAATATTATTCGATAACACCATTTTGAGAAGGGCACAAACATTTTTAGTTTCCCCAGCACTCATTCTAACCTCATTTGTTAGAAAATCACAAATTGCCCCCAAAACTAAAGGGAAGTGTGCTATTGCATAAAATTCCTGCATGTTTCTTGCTTTCACCTCTGGGGTGTGTGGGAAATTGATATGCTCCCTTGCATGTTGCAGCATTGTATTTAGAAACAGACGTAATATTCTAGAAGCCGAGGCCTGTGACAGGGACATCGGGAGGCATACGCACTGTACTGATTTCAGTACACCTTCTTTAGAAGAGGGGGTAGCTTTTTTAAAAAAAAAACGTACGTACATATTTTTTTCTTTTTTAAAACAGTGTTGGCTCCTTTAAGGAGCATACCAGCCAGTCAGAAGTGAGCTTGCGTCATGTCCGGCTGGCTGCGAGCGGGAAATGTGCAGGAAGACAATCGTAAATGGATTATCGCTACGAGTGGGAAATCTGGAGATGTAGTCCGTGGAAGGCAATCGCAAACAGATTATCAGATAAGAGAGGTGTGTGTGTGTGTGTGTGTGTGTGTGTGTGTGTGTGTGTGTGTGTGTGTGTGTGTGTGTGTGTGTGTGTGTGTGTGCGCATGCTATGTGAGAGAGTAGAGAGAGAGACAGAGAGAGACTGAGAGTGAGGGATTTGCTGTATTTTCTTGATGGAACATACACAAAAAGGCACAGCTACCTGTAAAACATTTGCAAGTTCTATACTGATTGTATTGATCTTGCAAGCTAGTAGCATGACATATCTTTACCTAAAATTAGTTAGGATCTAGATTAGATGATAGTGTTTGCTGTCTGTCATCTATTTATTCAGAACATTTAGTTGAAATTTCTTGTACAAGCTTATTCCAGTTTGCATATTAAATATTTTAATTTATTTCAAGTAAACAACTTTATTATTCAGTTTTAAATACTTTGGCTAGTAATTAATTTATGAGCTTAAATACATGCATATTGAATCTTGTGTAATGACTACTGTTTATTTGACTATCGAATAGTGACTGTTCAGAGCTAACTACTACTAAATCATGGCTTAAGTTATGAAAAAAAAATATGTGTTTGGTTTTGTCTTGGGTAATCTAGCTTGTTGTCAGTGTTGCTATAGAGGGTGTTGCTACTGTAACCTTACCATCTAACTCTCTTTCTAGCCATCCCACTAGCATAGAGAGATAAAACCCTAATTGCAATGTAGGCAACCAAGGTGCATGATGGAGCTGACAGGAAGGATGGGAATGCCTAAGTTGAGAAAGAGGAGTGAAGCAAGTCACATGGTAAAGTGATCCTTCAGAGGAAGGGATGGAACAATGACCTGCAAGGTAGGCATGTGGTTCATCAAACTGACAGCTGGCAGTAGCCTTCATTGAATAAGTGTACAGGTACATGTATCTGTGTTACAGGTAGGCATTGTGAACCACATGGTGACATGTCCCTCCATCTGTGGGAGATCATAGTTTGGATAAAACCTTCCCTATACCTGGTATGCCAGCAAGGTCACAAGAAACCCTGAAGTCTATCTGAATGATGCCACCCCACTGGTGGCTCCCACCCTAGTGGATATGACTCTCACTTCTAAGGAAAGGATGCATTTAAGTTCAGTGTGGGTGGTCTGATGGTTGGCAGCCATGCTGGCAAATGTAGAAAGAATCATTTACCCACCTTTTTGGAAAGAGGTGTGTATATGTAAATGCCCCCACATAATACACCTGCTGGCTATAGGTGTTCAAGCTCAAACCCTGTACCTTTGCTTCAGGGTAAAAAGAGCCTAAAGTCCCTAACCACCACCATTTCTGAACTTTGTTCAGATTTGTTTTTCTAACAGTTGTGAGCTATTGTGAGAAGTGAGAACTGAAGTTGTATTCCCCCATTATTGTTTTTGTTGTTTGTCCAGGTTTTTTGTGCTAAGGTGTGAAGTGAGAACTAAATTTATATTCCCTCATTATTGGCTTTGTTTGTCCAGGTTTTTTGTGCTAAGAGGTTGAGAGCTATCTAAATGATAGCCATTAAGTTTGTCTTCCTATTTTTCAAACTGCTGATTTAGTATAGTGGCATGTTGCACTGACTGTAGGGCATAAGCATTTTATTCTAGCAACTTCCCAAAATTATACAAGCAATGTTTAAAATGTGTCCCTAGTTTTTGGGCTTTTGCCCCCCCCCCCCCAATAAATGTTGGCTTTTTCCAGATTTCTTGTGCTGCAAAGTTCAAAGACACAGCTGAGTGTTGACATTTTACAAGGAGCTGAGAGCTGCAGGGGAACTAAAGAGTCTGCTTATAGTGTTAATAGCACAACAGGTAGTGTACTTGCTTTTGATGCAGAAGGTGGTGGGTTCTTCTCCCACAGTAGGTAAATACATTGCTGATACTGTACTGTGTTGTAAAGGGGGTGGATGCTGTAGTCTGTTTTGGCAAAGATATCTAGTAGTCACTTTGAACCTGTTATCAGTTTGCCATCCATTCCCTATTGCAATATTACTAGCGTATCATTGTTTTTAATGCAACACAGGCAATTTATTCCTCAAGGGCAACAGGCACTTTATTTGTAGATGAAACCATGAAATATAAAGTTGTTTGCTAGCAGCAGCCGCTTCATTAGTTACAGATTTCTTTAATGTGGAATTATGTAGATGGCTTTTACTAGTTCAGAGATTGTGCATATTTACTTATACTGGTGGACTGTAGAAGTTTGAGTAGACTTTTATGATGGAAATGTTATGAATTGGGCTGTTTTGTCATTATTGGTGCATGTATTTTGTTTCATTGTTTACTGGAAAAATGTTCAAAACAATACATTTAGAACGCTCTCTAACAACTATACTGTATTGTACAAGGAATATAATTTAATACAATCAGGAAGGTGTATCAAAGAGCATGTGTATGTTTCATGTGCAAGGGGCCTATGATTTGAAAACAGCCCAAAGTTCATCTTTATCTGCAACTGGCAAAATGTATTTTCTTTGAATGTGGGTTTCAATGCTGTTTCAATGAATGTGAGTTTCAAGGGCAGAGAAGTTTTAATGCTAAGTCTAGTTTCATTGTGAGACTGCATTGCTTTGTTTAGCAGTTATTTATTGGTATAAGAAGAAAACGATGAGTGCACCATGGGCTACAACGTGGTTTCCAGTAAAATATCACCAAAACTTCGTAAAAAAATCCAATGGTTCACATTTATTGTAAAAACAAACAAAACAAACAGAAGAACTGCAGTAAAATGAGCGCTTTCGCGTTGCACATCAACGCTTCATCAGACATAAATGCAGTAAAACCACCCCACCCTAAGTACAAAAAGCATCATGACATCACAACTTTAATTAGTATAAACAGCCAAACAATGCAGAGCATTGAGAATCCAACATTAATTAAAAATAAAAGGTTGGATTCAGTGCTTGAGAGGTCTAGATGTTAAGAAAGGCTTAATGGAAAACCTGTCATTAAGCCCAAACCTGTGGGCTTGTAATTTCAGGATCCATTTGCCTTCTCTTTCTTCTGTTTTGTTTTTAAAATTACCCAATCTGCTGTTTTTAATGACCAATTCTAAAACCTGAAATTTAAAATTATGTGTATTACCAAGTTCCACTACGTGTTTCGCCAGAGCATTCAAGATATTACCTCTAGTGATGGCATAAATGTGCTCTCTAACACGCTCCCTTAGCGACCTAGTTGTCATGCCAACATAAAATTTGTGGCATAGTTGACACTCAGCTACGTAAATTAGGTTCACAGATCTACAAGTGGCATAATGTTTGAATGGATATTTCATGTTAGTGACAGGATTTATAAAACTATCAGAAGTATAAATGTATTTGCACTGATTACAAGTATGACAAGGAAATGTGCCTATTTTGTGAGACAATTGTGTATTAGAATGGCTCTTATCATAACATAACAGCCTATTGAGTGAAGACATGTTCCTGTAAGCCACTCTAGGTCTTACATCAACCAATGATCTGATTCTCTCATCGATCATTAAAATACCCCAATGTTTATTAAGGACATCCAGGATGTAGTTATTCCTGTTGGTGTATGGAATAACAATCCTGTTGACAGTGTCACTTTTTCTGTTTACAGAATGTTGTGGATGACTATTAGGTCTATTGATCAAAGGTGCTCCTTCCTGTGATCTACGACGATCACCCACTGAAATGGCATCATACACATGCTTCTTCTCATAACCCCTAGATAAAAAGTTCTTGGCCAAATTGTCTTTATGTTTAAAATATGCTGTTGGTTGTGATGTTAACTTGGATACTCTAACTGTTTGATTGGTAATGATGTTCCTATGTATATGCTTGGGATGCATACTCTCCCGATGTAGTAAATTGTTCCTCCAACAGGCCTTCCTGTGAAGTTCAGTATCAAAGCCATGGGGACCCTTAATAACCTTGACATCAAGGAAATCAATACTATCAAGGGAATGAGTGCATTCAAAACTGAGAAAATCAGTAGTATGGTTAAGATGTGACACAAAGGCCAAAAGCTGTTCTACTGTCCCTCCCCACAAAAGAAACACATCATCTACAAATCTGTTGTAGAACTTTATGTAGCCAATGTAATCGGAGTTTTTATTCAAGACAAATAAACTCTCCCAATGTGCCAACACCAAGTTGGCATAGGCGTTGGCACATGGGGTTCCCATTGCCACGCCTTTGATTTGCAAGAAATATTTATCCTTATAACAAAGGACATTATTGTGAAGAACAATCTCAAGGAGTGACAGATGTCTATGTATCATGTGTTCAGACAAGTTATTATTCACTAACATGCTTCTAACGAAATCCATGCCCGTGGTATTGGGGATGGATGTAAAAAGAGACTTCACATCTAAGGTCACTAATAAGTCATCCTTGTTGAAAGAGGAAGAGCAGCTATATATTGCCAAATTATTAAGAAAATTAGTGGTGTCCCTTAGAACATGTTGAACCTCATTAATAACTGGTTTCAATGCCTTATCAAGGTATATAGAAGATGGTTCAGTCAACCAGCCACGACTAGATACTATAGGTCGCATAGGTGGATCCAGTTCGTTCTTATGGATTTTGGGGAGACCCCTAAACGAAGGCACAAAAGGGTTGTCAATCACAAAATAGGTGTAAAGATCCCTATCAATGGTATTTGATAATAACAAGTCATATAAATTGGCATGTACACCTTTGATCAAATCATTCAGATCATAGTTAGATATTGGTAGATATGTTCCATCATCTGAGAGCATGGTCTCCATTTTACTGGAGTAGTGAAAACTATCCATGACGACAATGGCGCCGCCTTTATCGGCTTGTCTAATGACAATGGCCTCATTGTGTCTTAAACTATCAAGAGCTACTTTCTCACTGATTGTTAAATTGAAAAAATGACATTTAGCATTCTTATTATTGTATAGCTCGAACAAATCCCTCTCAACAGCTTGTTCGAAAGCATCTAACAATGGATGTTGCTGAGGAATAAAAGCAGATGGTTTCTTAAATAGTGTAAACTTCTCATTGCCAACACCTTCATTTTGCCCAAAAACCATCTTCAAGGCTATATTTCTAGTGAACAATTTGACATCCACAATGATGTCAGTGATATCATTGCAGCTGGATGGGATAAAACCCAGCCCCTTATTCAAAACAGCTAACTCATTAGCGTCTAAAACATAATTTGAAATATTAACTACTAAACTTTCAGTCATTGCTGACTCATTAGAAAAGTCATTCAAGTCTTTACTTTCTGTACCTTCTTGGTGAACGTGGAGTTGTCGTCTATGTTCTTCCTCTTGAGGGCTCTGCCCTGAGGCGACCAAGTTCTTTTTTCGAATGGTCTGAAAGGTAGGGGAAAAGAAGGCAAACCATCCCCTAAAGCAAACAACTCGTCTTCAGTTTGAATGACAAAAGAATCAATGGGAAGCTGTTTCTTTCGCACATCATGGTTCTTGATGTTAGGAGTATCTGTAGCTGCAACGATAGCAGTATCAATATCTCGACCGACGTGAACCTGTGCTTCCACAACTAACAAGTTCGAATGAGGAACCACTTAAGAACTATGCACATCGGCAACTGAAACTTTGTTTTTTTTGCAGTTATTTATTGGTGTTCATGCTGTAAAATGCAAAATAAAACTTTTCTGGCAAATCATTTAGGAATGAAGTCACTAAATAATGACCTACGTTAAGTTTCAGACATCATAATCTTCAGAAAAATGCATGCTAAAGCAAGATCTGATATTCTATCAACTGTCTTAAGTTTATACAAGATCAATTTTTAGTATTGTTTGTATGTTCCCCCAATATATTTGGCCTTGTCCAGATTTCCTGCATTAAGAGGTTGAGGGGTATGTATAAATAAATTGCTTTATAGAATTAGGAATATCGAAACCTCTCAACTGTCCCCAATTTTGGCTCAAAATGTTGCTCTCCCCCTAATAATCTCTCCGCAAAATAGCAATTTTGGAAGAAAATGTGGAGGGTTTACTTTTATAAATAACTGTAATGATCAGAGTTATACATTACTTTTATTTCAGAAATGCATGTAGATTCTCTAATTTTGTCAGCTGCTCAAGTTAACTGTGCTCATATTAAAATGGTGACCCTTCTTTGACAGGTCCCCAGCTGTATTGTCTGACAATTTTAAATTTTTGCATCACATTTTTGGTCTGTTTTTCATAAAATTGCTGTTTTCTGGCAAATTAGTGGCAAATTGTTAAAGACTGAAGTTAGAAAATAATGGCAGACATTTGAGTTTCAGATTTCGTACCCTTCAAAAAATTCGTACTAATGCAAGACCTACTATTATTATATTATCTTTCTAAGTTTATAAGAGCAATATTTAAAAAAAAAAAGTCCTTATTTTTGGGCCTTTGCCTCAGTTTTATTTATGAGTTTGTTGCTCTAAGAGGTTGAGAGGTGTGTGTGTGTCTGTGTGTCTGTGTGTGTGTGTGTGTGTGCGTGTGTGTGTGTGTGTGTGTGCGTGTGTGTGTGTGTGTGTGTGTGTGTGTGTGTGTGTGTGTGTGTGTGAGGTAGGTAGGTAGCATACCTCTCAACTGTCCAAATTTTGCAGAATGTCCAGATTTTTGCCCCATATTTGTTGTCTGTTCCTCATAAATTTTGTGATTTTCTAGAAAATCATTGAAGGCTGAAGTTGCTAAATAATGACAGACATTTGCATTTCAGACTTCATGTCCTTTAGAAAAATTCATACTAGCACAAATCCTGTTATTCTAGCAACTTTCTCATACTAGCACAAATCCTGTTATTCTAGCAACTTTCTAAGTTCACGCGAGCATTATTTAATATCTGTCCCTGTTTATTTTAGGCTTTGTCCATATTTCTTGCACTAAGAGGTAGGTAGGGGTGTGTGTGTGAATGAAACACCCTAGTTAGGGGTAACAAGTGGTTAGTAATTTACTCAAGCTCAAAACCTGTACCTTAGTTACAGAAAACAAAAGCATGAATCCTCTACCCCAACTACCATGCTGCATTTTTCAAAGAACTGACTTTCAGGTTCATTTTCAATTCAAGGAACCGAGTTTGAGTGAATCTATATTATATTACTGAAGAGGCATTACAGCGAATGCCTCTTCATCGACACTAAAAGAGCGAACCGTGAATTACGAGAATGGCTGTAGCTTGGCTGGGGAGGGGGGTAGCAGCTTGAGAGCTGTGAGTACAAATTTGAAAATCCTAGCTACACCCCTGGCCTGTGACACCCCCTATATATCTCCGTGGCTCTCTGAAAAATACCTGTAGATAGTATACATAATGCTAACACATTCCTTTGTTTCCACTGGGATGGGTTCTCCATGATTACAATGATGTCTCAGGTAAGAGAGGCAGAGGTTGCATATTTCCTCTAGTGTTTCCCTGTTCATCTGGTATCACAGCAGTAGCACCTTGAGTTAAAGCCTGTTGTACATACAGGTTAATGATCACAGAATTAACCCCAACATATTTTTCTAATTGTAATTGTGACTGTATTCCAAAGAGTTTTGGATTTCAGGGCAAATGGCTACACTGTGTACACCATTACTTTATGAGTTCCTGAATAACTGTTGGCTTGGTTAATTAGCGTATCATTCAGCTACTTATGCATTCATTAGCATATTATGCAATTTACCCTTGTTTTGAGGCTCTACACTAAGTAGAGAGCCATTTAATGAATACTAAATGGCTCACTGTTAAGTGGGTGGCATGCTGCAATGTGTACATGATAACAGCACTTAGTGTAGATGTTCATGAATCCACCCTTATGAATTAGTATTTTGCAAATTTCTGTTACAGACAAGTTTGTCTGAGTTTCAGGACAGTTATGATTTGGTTTCCAAATAATATAGCCACACGTAGCACTGCCAGATTACTTTTGTTTAAGCAGTAAAAGCTGTACTTTGTTTTTAAACCAAAGTTAGCATCATTGAAACAAAAAGTACACAGTGCAAACTTGGAAGGTAAGTGTATCATATAGGTCAGTACAGTGTGTGTGTAAACTTCAGATAGCAAAACAGCTTTCATAGTAACAATTGGCAGTAAGCCACTCTAAAATGTGGAAGCTCCATTTTACATTTTTTATATTTCTTTCCACTCCCAATCTGCTGTTGAACATCTAGCTGTGTTCCTGGATGTCATGTCCTTGTTCCCTGGGTACCTGCATGGCTTTCAAATGAACAATACTGAATATATCCCTTCACCAGGCAGGTCTCCCACTACTTCAAGAGTTTACATTATGGCACAATTCCTCAAGCTAAGAGAGGAAGGAACCAGATAAGAGAAATAAACTGAGTGCTGGGGGCCATCCTCCTGTTGCAGCATTTGTCAAAATTCCTACACAGGAGAAGCAAAGTTCAATAATATCATCATCTCTATTTACTGAACTGCTATGTTGCCATTGGCCACTTCATCATATCTCCACAGCTGTTCCAACCAATGGTCCAAGCCCTCTCTCAAACTTGCATCTCCAGTGGCACAGACAGATGCTCTGCCACTGTGCCATTAGGCTGGCTTCCAGTTTACATTTTTGCAATTTTTTACATTGAGTGATTCTGCCCAGAAACACAGTGTTTTACCCCAGGTTATGCTGTTCGCAGAACAGTACTCAGCAGCATGGTCTTCTAAACGCAGCTCTTCATTCTGCAGTTTCACTACATACAGATGTAACTCAGTACAGCTGAGGGATAACATAATGACTGAATACCTGTCATTCTTGTCATAGACACTATCATCTGGAGCGTTGTCAAGGGAAGTGTCTCAAGTTACAGCTCTTTGATCTCAGTCCTGAAGGCAATGATACTGTAATCAATATGGAGGGTTACATCTTTGAATTAAGCAAAAATGGACAAAAGCCACATCTCTTCCTTCACTTCTATTCTTATCTCTCTCCACTCTTGCCTTGTACTTCTCCATGCCCATTTTACAATGTGAATAGACTCATCAACTCATCATTGTGGAAGCTAAAATGTGTTTTTCATATATGCTTAGACACAGTCACAGTAGCTGGAATGTGTTTTTTTTTTCAGTATCATTAGAGACAATACTTCCATGGCAAATAGAAAACTGGGGTCTGTGAAGTGATTTTGAGACTAATGCGTCAGTGTTCATATTTCCAAATAGTCTGAAAAATTTGGAGTAGGTGGCAGCCCTAGTAATCAGTTACTGCCAATTTTAAGGCATTATTTCAGTAAATTGTAACTGGCTTGCTATAAAATTGGTCTGACACTGCTGCAGACTATTTTATCACACAAACATCTGACTCAGTGAGTTACCTTATAGTATTCAATGTACTTTGTAACCTACAAAAAAGGAAGACTGGAAAAAGCAGGCCACAAAACAAAAAGATAGATAGACAGAAATAGATAGATAGATAGATAGATAGATAGATAGATAGATAGGCAGAAAAACAGTTAGCTAGGAACAAACAAACTGGACTCCTTAGCCTTAATATTCTGTATCCAGTTGAAGAAAACAAGGAAGTGGGCTTGTGTTATCCAAATTCCAAGTACTCAATATGTGTGTGACCTATCACATATCAATCCCGCTGTGCAGGAAGCAAGGCATCATAATTCAGGAAATGATCACATATAAGTAATGCAACGGGGTAAAAAGGCAATAGAATTATACTCACCATGTACGACACATTGGGTAAATACGTTAGTGCAATAATTAGTATTGCCATCTCACAGTGCTTGCCTGTCAAGTTGAGTTCCCAACTGGAGTGCCTTCTGTGTGGAGTCTGTATGTCTTTCTGTGTCCACATAGGTTTTTGTCAGGTTCTTGACTTCCTCTCACATCCCAAAGACATGCTGATAGGTGAGTTACTGGTCATTTAAATTACCCAATAGGTGTGTGTGTGTGTGTGTGTGTGTGTGTGTGTGTGTGTGTGTGTGTGTGTGTGTGTGTGTGTGTGTGTGTGTGCGCGCGCGCGCGCGCGGGTGCACGCGTGCTTGTGTTCATCCTAAAATAGATTTGTGATCTTGTTGAGGACTGTTTGTCAGTCTTACAGTTATTATTGTCAGAAAAGGATCTTTGTTCCAGATGCATCTCTGAATAGGATAGGATAGGGTAAGGCAGGTATTGGAAAATGAATAAGTGAATGAATATATGTTGTTCTAAGCAAAGCATCAAGCCAAGTAAAGCCAATGCAATAACAGACAGTGTAGCTATAGAGAAACTGGGAAGGATGTTCTAAAGAAACACAGGTGTAACTGAAATAGTTTGATTGGCTTATCAGAAACAGAAGGTAAAATGTAAAAAGATGTTTCCTGAGTTCAGCATTCCATAATAAAAAGAACTCTCTTGAAACAATGAAATAGCGGGAATAGCATTCTACTTTTGTCTGGCTACTGAATTCGCCTGGGCAGAATGAAAATAAATAAATAAATACAATTAAACACCTTTTCTTAAACAGCAGCAGAGATGTTTCATTTTTACTGGATTCTAAAATGTTCGGGTTTCTCAGTAGCTTGACCCATATGGATCATCCTTGATTTCCTTCATTACTAAAAATTATTACACCAGAAATTACAAACAAGAACATTGTAGGTTATTGTGGACTATTATGCAATGGTAGCTTGTTAGTATCCAAGAATGTGCACACTGATTGGTCAGCCCAAACAGAGTGCCCTTTGTAAAACTGAGCATATACAAATAGAACAAAGTCTGCCAGATAGCATAAATCCTGTTATTCTAGCAGCTTTCTAAGTTTATAAGAGCAGCATTTGCAATAAGGACCTTTGTCTTCTTATTTAAGAGTTTGCACATTTCTTGAGCTAAGAGGTCGAGAGGTATGTACGGGCAGAGAAAATACATGGAAAATCAAGTACATTCTGCAAAACTAAAGAAAAGTATATACTTTTCCTTGTATTTTTACCCTGCTTCTCTCACGCTTATAAACTGTCCAGAATTACACTTTTTTCTTTTTGTCAAATAAAAAAGCAATGGAGATCTTCCTTTCTCCATTGCTTGCTTTCCAAAGCATTGATGTATTGTATAAATGTGGAAACATAAATCCCATAAATATGTGCAGGGCATCAACAAAGAAAAGAATGTGGAAACAATGCAGAGGAACACCATGGCTCCATTATACAAAGGCATTATTTAAGAAAAGCAAGTAATTTCTTTCTTAAATAATGTCATTGTATAATAGCAATAACTGACTCGTGGGTGTAGATGAAGATTTACCCATGGTTGGCTTTGTTTAATCACTTGGGCTTCACCCTCATGACCAATCACCAACCATGCCAATCATGGGTAAATCTTTATTATACAACGACCCCCCACATTAATATTCCAAAACGTGCCCGCTGATTGGTCAGTGTGCACGTTGTAAATCAGAGTTATAGTAATGGAAAAAGGTCCGGTCGCCCGGACTTTTTCCATTAGTATAACTCTTTTTTACAGCAACGGAGAACGCAAGATCTCCGTTACTTGTTACAACCTGTCTCGCCATGTTAAACAAATTTAACATAGCGAGACAGCTTTAAAAAAAGCAACGGAGCATCTCCGTTGCTTTTTTTAAAGTTGTCTCGCTATGTTAAACCCATTTAACATAGCGAGATACTTTAAAAAGCAACGGAGATCTTGCTTTCTCCGTTGCTTTTTCCAAAACTGTCACACTATGTTAAATGGGTTTAACCTAGCGAGACAGCTTTAAAAAAAGCAACGGAGATTCTCCGTTGCTTTTATTAAAGCTGTCTTGCTAGGTTAAACCCATTTAACATAGCGAGACAGGCTGTAAAAAGCAACAGAGATCTTGCTTTCTCCGTTGCTTTTGCCCACAGCTCTCATGTACTGCGTAGGCATATGCATGCGCAGTACATCAGAACTGCCACAGAATACCCAGACAGCTGCAGAAGGGCAGCAAGGAGGCATTATACAATGCCATTATTTAAGAAAATGTCATTGTATAATAGCAATAACCCACTTCTGGGTGTGGGTAATGCTGGATTTACCCACGGTTGGCTTTGTTTGGCCACTCGGGCTTCGCCCTCATGACCAAACCACACCAACCGTGGGTAAATCCAGCATTACCCACACCCAGGCGTGGGTTATTTCTATAATGTATCACACCCACTCATCGGTTATTGCTTAATTATACAACTATATGATATGAGATTTCTTACCTTTTTTTGTGTTTGTATGTCTAACACACCTGTATTTTGGTCTTGCCCATTGACTCACTTAGGAGTTTACACAGCTCCGAGAAAGAAACATATGGCAGGCACTCTGAAATTACAGGTGAAAAAGTTTGTTTTGCTATGACTATTTGGAATTTTGCAAAATGTTGTATTGGTATTTCTATTGGTGGACATTTTGATGGCATGCTGCCAGTATTTTGGACTATTTTTCTGTTTAAATAAAAATGCAGAGTGGGTATTTCTGTGGTGAAAAAGATATTTACACTGGAAAAGTCACTTCTACTTGATTAGTAACTTAGAAACTAGACTGGATGATTTTTTTACTGTTCATACGAATATAGTATCTAGTTTTTAGATGAAGATTGCTGTTAAAACTATAACGTTTAAACAGGTGAATACTTTTAGTGAAGAAATTAAAGTAAGCATGAAATTCTCTTCTAAAGTGTGGGGTGTAGACCCTGCTGTGTTCAACCATATAGTACGTAATCACAAAGGACCCTTACAGTAATTGACTGTTGCCTTAAATACCCCACTTAACAGTCTTACCTTGACGATCTGTAGCTTGCACAGCTGTGTTCATAACAAAATGTAGTACTCCATATTTTGTCTCCTGTACTTGTTTTGTCAGGGGAAGCATGTCTCCCTTTTTGCAGTGGTGGTGCCTCCTATTCTGCATTCCAGTGTTGCCATGCTTTGTTTTGTGTTCTGTTTCTTTTTTTAAGTCATCCACATGTATAGGAACTAATTTTAATACTCTTGTGGCATCAATGACTCCTCTTCTTTATTTATACTGTCTTCTCTCTCATACTGGTCACTTTTTAACACTGTCATAATCTCTTATCATTTTGATGTAGTCCATCAAAGATGAAATTCAACATTTGGCAATAACAAATGTTTGAATGCTGTGTTAGGTCCCTCACCTTTCACTGTCTATCTTCTTGTTGGAACTGTTGCATTCTGTCACCAGTACAATTTAGCTTTAGCTCTTCTGAGAAATATCTTTGCATATGTTTTACTGATATAGTATAGCATAGACCATATGTGGTTGATAATACTGACTTCTAATAATGACATTCCCAATAAGAAGTTCCAGAATCCACTGAAACTGGTGGAAAGGATCAATAGCACAGCAGTAAAAATGGTTCAGTAGATTTCAATATGCAATGTTTCATTCATCTGTTGAGTTTTGTTTTTCTTGTCTTACTTTTCCTGAAGACAATGAAGTGCCCGAAAAGACCAGTAAGACTTTGTTAGTTTCCTGGTTTATAAAACTTGCTGTGTACATTTATCCCAGCTCAGGCCTCCTCTGACTTCATTGAGAAATAAGCTTCTGTTAAGTGAAGGACAGAAAAAGAACAACATTTTCATTTAGATAGCTAGTTTGTTTCCTAAAACAGAACATGTGGTAAGTTAAGACCTTTCCTGCTGTGGATATCTATAACCAGCTGTGTCCTTCCAGTACTATTTACATGGGTAATCGCACCGCACAGTATCTGCCACTATGTCTGCTCTCTTTTAATGTCTACCACTAAGAAGATAATGCAAGTTGCAGTTATGTCTACATTTAAATTACATAAATGCTTTCTTTCTGTCAAGCAGTGTGCTATTAAAACCTTTATTTCAATGTCAGATTCCTTTCCAGATAAGGGCTGAATCTAGTAATACAAAGATTTTTGCCCAGGCTTTACTAATGATGACTCACATTTGAATTCTGTGCCAGCTGCATAAATAAGAATATTAGTTCAAATCCAAATAAACCATTTTGAAGTGATGGAATCATGGTGGATTTTAGTAGGGGAGTGCACATTCAGACCTACACATATGTACATATTGCCATCAGGAGGACACAGTTTAGTATAAGTGAAATTCACAGGTAACATTTCACAGCTACCCACCTCTAACCTCTCTATTCCCTTCTGTTTGTTTAACTCCTGTCTTTAATATGTTTAACAAGTCAAATGCAACCCCAGCTCCAGGAACTCATTCCAGGCACCCACAACTCTCTTCATAAAGTATAACTTTTGCAGACCCAGGTTAACATTTCTTTCTACTAAGAGGTAGAGTTTGCCAGCAATGAAGATGGCCGCCGTTGCTGTTCATCATGTGTTTATTCAACATGTCATAGTAATTAAGCATGGCATTTAGTGTCCTCCTTCTAATGTATTGAACACAATGTGAGCAATCTAATGGTATAACGTTCATTAAAGTCCCTGTTGTACTATTTATACAGATTGTGAATTACTATGCAGTAGCCAAAATAGGAACTGCTGCTAGGTGCTGGTAAATAATCTCAGCAAGGGCAATAAGGTAAAATGGTGTCTGGGAGTTAGCATGGAGACCTGAAGTTATGAACTGTTAATCATCTGTTTCCTGTGCCCAAGGTACAGGGTTTATTTCCACCTCAGCTGCCTACTGTGTGACTCTGAACAAGTCCCTTAACCAAACAGTGCTGCTGGGTCACTCCTGAACATGGACAATTTGAGCTAATCTAGCCAACACATAGGTAAAAAAAAAAATTAACTAATTCTGCTTATAGTAATATAGTGGGAAGGATAATACTGGCAGCTGCAACTGGCCTAGAGTCTTCGCTCTGAGACTGCATCAAGCTGGGAATGTATTTGCCTTAGCCACTTCAAAACTTCAGACTGTCAGTGCATAAACAGAATAGGAGAGTTCTCAGTGTGGCCAAGGGTTTGTGTCTTATATCATACAGTGGAAGAAATGATCACTGCAGCATGAAAACTATCAGAAAAAGCTTCAATGAAACCATGCACAAAGATCTGTTGAATATTAGGAATCTTGAAAATGTAATGTTTCTGCTGCATTCTAGTATGTGAATTTGCTCTGTCATGTATCCTTGAAGACTGGTACAAGAAAGTGGACTGGTCGAAGGATCCTTTTCAGCCACAATCTGGCTGCTAATGCACCAAAGAATGGATATATATATAATACAAAACACAGAAAATATATTAATGTACAAAGCTAAAAACAGTTAAGATAACAAATAAGCAATGTAAATGAACAATACACTTCCAATGGCAAAATCAGCAATAATAGAGATGGGATAAATAACCTACAGCCAATAGAAAGAACACTTAAAAGCTTAGACAGTATAAAAAATGTTCTGCATCTTGTGGTGGAATTTGTTCCCATTATAATAGGGCAAATGAAAAAGCCCCATAGTGTATGGGGAATTACAAACAGCATATTGACTGAACAAATATTTGTATATGTGATAGGCCATAACTATAGCAGATAGCAGAGAAAGGACACCAGGCTATTAATAGTATAGAGAGAAAGATGTTGGGAGAACTATAAGAATACGTGAGAGGCAAGTGTAGGGAAGATGGTAGCTGAGGAGAGAAGAAGGGATAAGAGAAAGGGGAGAAAGCATTGGGTGTAGTTTAGCAGTTGTGCAGACAGATTTATTTATCTACAGTGATGGGAGTAATATATTACAATTTCTAGTAACTAGTAATATAACTAGTTACTTTTTCAAAATAGTAATAACATAATAGTAATATATTACTTTTTCTTAGTAACTAGTAACTTAAATGTGAGTTACTTTTGAGTTACTTTAGCTTAAACCAGTGGTTCTCAATGTGGACGATATCACCCCCCTAAAGAGCGATAGAAAACTTACGGGGTCCCTGGATAGTATGGATAGTAATCAGATATTAGGAGGTAATAATAGACATTGAAGGGGCATTTGAGTAAAAAATTACAACATAATGTTGGCACAACTCATAGCCCATAGCATTCATAACATACTTCTCAACTGTACCAAATTCCTTGGCATTTCCTGGTTTTGGACTCAAAATAATAGGGTGCCACAAATTCCCGATTGGCCCCATTAAATCATGATTTCAGGGTGCAGACATGGGTGCCAGAATGATCCCACTTTTAAGAGGCTTCAATTAAAATAAAAACACCCCGTGATGGCGGCGTCTTTTCCTTTAAGGAGGACCATTTCCTACTCTTTACTGACTACAGGAACAATTGCCGATGCCATTGATTTTATGACCCACATGTAAATAATGCTGGAGGGGTATAAGGATTCAGATTCAGGCATCTATTATTATAATTCACATAGATTTTGTGTCAGTATACATTTTGAACAATAGCATATACTGAGCTGTTGAAATCCTCAACAATTTAACAGAAAATCAAGCATTTGCCAGAGGCAGGGCAAAAACGAAGGCAAAATTAGGAATAATTGGTAGGTCTGATCACATATTATCCTGCTGTTTGCAAGGTGGATGTCATGTTAGTGAGTTTGTTTCAAATGTTTTCCCAATGTAAAGAAATGCAGGT